>NC_071094.1:5067500-5315000 GCF_027358695.1 Spea bombifrons
ATACCTTAAATCGTTTGCCTTGTGGGAGATGTTCCTTATGTCGATTTGTCTCGTGCTAACCGTGGAATCATGTGACTTTTAGTCTAGATGGAGAGATGGACATCTTGTAGGTCCTACTCAAAGTTTTTTTTTATTCCAAATATCCCAATTCAGAAAACAAACCTGCTTCATGTAAGCAAATTCCCCGCATCCAGATTCAGCACCTTAGGGGGTATTGCAGGTCCTCAGAGAGTTGAGGGGTAGCGAGTAGCTATTCCTCCTCTGGTTAGTACTTTTTCATTTCACTTCCATCTTTTTTCTCACTACAGCACCTGAGGAAACTGAACAATTTCAACTCCTACCTGGCGATCCTGTCCGCGCTCGACTCCGCTCCCATCCGCAGGCTGGAGTGGCAGAAACAGACATCGGAGGTGAGTATGAGTGCCGCTCCTGGACGGCGGATTCTACCTGTGAGCGCAGCTCCTGGACGGCGGATTCTACCTGTGAGCGCAGGTGTTCTACACCGTGTGTGTTTTATTCTTCACAGGGCCTGGCTGAATACTGCACTCTGATTGACAGCTCGTCCTCGTTCCGAGCCTACAGAGCAGCGCTTTCCGAAGTGGAGCCTCCGTGTATACCTTACCTGTGAGTGGGTTCAGCCGTGACGGCCTGTTTTACCCTCGCGTTCTGTCTAACAGATGTATTTAAAACGTAGATCTTACCCAGTGAAGAGACGGTTTAACGTATAGTCACGCTAGCCGCTAAGCGCATATTAAGGAGCACGGAATCTGCCGGAGCTGCGTAACAAAAATTGTCAAGTGGCTTCCATTGCTACGACTTCTGTCTATGAAAGCAATTAAAATGTGGGTGTCCCAGATATCCAAGGCAGAAATATTTGTCTCTTTTAGGTTTTTAATATATTAATAGAGTTAATACTTTGCGAATGTATTTTAGTGCCAGGGTTTCAGGTTTGGCTTCTTCATTGGGGAAAAAAATGGTCCCAAAAACTTTTTGAGAGGCTGACAGAGTGTCTTGTGTAAGATTTCCTTCGCCTTTCTTGCAGGGGCTTGATCCTACAGGACCTCACCTTTGTACATCTGGGTAACCCAGACTACATTGATGGCAAAGTGAACTTTTCCAAACGGTGGCAGCAGTTTAATATCCTGGACAGTATGAGACGCTTCCAGCAGATGTGAGTTCATTCCCTGCACTTTTAATCAAACCTCGTTCTTCTTTGCCGGGATTTGTTGGGAAGTGCTTGCTTGCTTGCTTGCTACTTTTCCGATATTTGTCTTAATTTATCTCCCGGCTTGGTTTAATCCTTTATTCATTATTTGATAGTAGCCTACCATAGGTATTATTTGGAGAACCCGAGGCTATTATAGAACCCTTTAGACACTACCCAGTCTTCAAAGACTTTGATTAACCGCTCAGGGTCCATCTCTTACCCGTACTGTGCGCGTTTATTGAAATATGTCACAGTATCCTTAACTTGATAACTAATAAGTGTTTGCTGAAATAATGTAACTGTGAACACTTATGTCTGGTGAAAATAGAAACCCAGGTGTGACGTTTTTGCGTGTGCGGTGTCATTGCGTGTAGTTTTGTGTAGTCGTCTTCTATAGTGCCGCAGAAAACCCCCCGCCGCGCACGGATAGTCTGCCGTATCGCTTTCCCTCTCTAAGAATCTTCTTCTGTTTCCGACAGACATTACGAGGTCCGCAGAAACGAGGAAATCATCTCTTTCTTTAATGACTTCAGCGACCACCTGGCCGAGGAGGCTTTGTGGGAGCTGTCCTTGAAAATTAAGCCGCGCAACATCACGAGGAGAAAAACAGAGAGAGAAGAGAAAACTTAAGTGCAAGTAGGTGGGACTGAAGAAGAAGGGTGGGCAACGTCCACGATGCGGTGGGAGGCCGCCAAGCAGAAACCATAGAAGACGTCCAAGAGACTCGTTGTTTACGGATTCTTATCGCCGTCTCTTGGAGGACTCTTCCTGAAGACCCCCCCCCCCAAATCATTTGTGCAATGGAGGATGGACAGAGCTGTGCCGCGTCGGTCTTCATTGTGTTCTGCTTGGTGTTTTTGGTGTGACTAAAGAGTCACCCCCAACTATTTGGACAGTAACTGACATAAACGAACGAGACAAAAAAACGACATAACAAAGAAAAAAACTTTACAATCGCACATTTCCCGGTTATTTTTGTATTTTATTTTGTGTGTTTTGGGTCATCCCCCCCCCACCATTACATTCCCTCCCCAGCAGAGAGCTCTTGTGGCTCCTGTAAATATCAGTATTCTGTTCTAGGAGGGAGGGAGCTTTAATGTGATATGTATGATATATATTTTTTTTATGCTCTTGCATGACTGGGAGTGAAATGTACATACCGGAATAATAATAAAAAGCCCAGAAAATAAACCTGTGTGCGTGGAAATTGGTGGAAACAAAGCAAGCTTCGTCACGTAACCAACAAATGGCGTATTTGGAGAAACTCTCCGCCGCTTGCTGGACCCCCTCTGGACGGAGTATTTTCAATAAGACCATAACCGAATACAAATGAAAATGGGGCAGATTAGATGTGACTGCCCAAGCTAAGGCTCTTGGAACTCCATTGTCTCTAACAAATGAGAGGGTTCTACTTTCTAACCTCCATCTATTTCGTATCGTCCGGCCTTTTAGTGAATGGGCTTCTCGCCCTAGAGTCGTTTTGAACGTAAGAATCGGAGCGCGGTTTGTTACTTTCGGATTCTGAAATGAAGCTCCCAACACGCGTCAGTTTTTTGATAAATTAATAATACAATTTTTTTTTATAGCTGAAAAAAAAGAGATATCTACGGCACATAAGCAAGAAATACACAGAAAGGAGGAAAGATTCATCGGCTTCTACAGCGTGTACGGCAGGCAAACAGGACATGAGAAGTAGCTTGATTTTAGTTTACACCCAAATGAATTTACAAATAGATAAGAAAAATAGAAAATAACTGGTGACTTGAGTATAGAGATAACACTCAGTGAGTTGAGTGCTTGTCTGGTAGCGTCTCCCCCCCGATGGTGAATATACTCCGAAAATCCGTCCTCCACGCAATGTGAAAAATGACTGCAGCCGCTGATTAAAATACTCGGTGATAAATTAAAAAAACAATATTTTATTTTTACTTAACTGTCCTCTGTACATATAAATACACGCGTACCTTGTGCGGTACCTAATCAACGGAATTATCTCTATAAGATTTCTTTTTATTGTCTTGCATAGACCCATTCTAGGGGGTTTTTGATAGATTGTAGATACCGAGTGTGGTTGTCCAGGTTGAATGCATTTTTCTTTGTTGGATATGCCAGTCCACGTCTTGAATGGTCTATAGTGCTTGGTGCCTCCAAAACGTTTGCAGAAAGACCCCATGTCAACTTTGGTGGCTTTGGTTATCGGCTCTACATCTTAATTTTTATCTCGGTTCCCCCAATGCAGCACTAAAAACATGGCGGGGAGCGGGCGAGAAAGCCGGCACTGGTACTCCCTCACCTGCTGATTACCTATCTTACACTAGAAGAACAAAACGTTTCATTTTGTAGGTTGGAGCCGCACCGTTCTTGAGGTTCTAAGCGATGCCACGGAATGGAAGCAATTTGTTGAACATGAAGACGTGGCTTCCTTGTAAGCCCTGGCAGCGACCGGGTGAAAATCCCGATAAGAGCAGCGCGAGTCCGAGCTTCCGAGAATTCTTCTCCCAAACGTTAGAAAATGGCCACAACCACGTATATTATCCAGCTGACCGACACGAAGACTCCGAAAAGCAGGCTGAACAGAACGAGGGACCGAGCTTTGCGGGAAGCTTCCTGGGCCTGGACGACGTCCCCCCTGCTGAGAGCCGTCCGAGTCTGGAAGAGATGGAGAAGTCGGAGAGAGAGGTAAGACGCGGACCAACATACTTTGACGCGCCATGTTTTCCCTATAGCACTAACACGCATGCTTTTTATTTTTGAGGAACACCGTGGTCGACCTTTCCCCTTTCTGAGGTCACCACCTAAACCCAGCTTATGTTACCATTGGTGTTGGACCAGTACCGCAATGCTCCGGACCTACTGGGTTTATTTGCGTGACCCATAACACGAGGAAGCTGGAGGAAGGTAAGATCACGCTTAAATACCCCCAAAAAAACCTAGGGGTAAACTCACGGAACAAAAAAAAAATACAATACAGAAGCAGTGAAACGTTACGAAACATTATGTAAAATGGAAAGCCTGGTTTTTTTGCCTAGGATTTTTGTGCCTTTGAGTAGATCCTATACATAAAAAAAAAAAAATCAATAAAAGGTTAAAAACATTTAGAGTGCAATTTGCTTAAAAGCATTAAGATTGAAAGGGTTTTCATTTAAAAATCGCTACCATACAGGCTGTGTTTAAATGGAATCTTATTAAACGGGCAATTAAAATGATGGAAATGGGGGCGTTATTCTTCGCTGCGGGATCATTGACCCTTTAATAGATTTGTCCCAATAAATAGCGGCGAGGTTAAGCAACGCGGCTTTAGCGATAAAGCTGTTTGGAGTCGCTATGTATACAGAGCCTTTTACAAGCTGTTTTATTGCGGGGTGGATTTATTATGCCGGATAAGTTAAAGTCGCGCCCTGTGCTGGAAAGGAAATTCCCTTTTCTCTTCCTCCTATGTGCTGTTTTCGTTCTGCCTATATCTTTATAAACTGCATGTTTCTGGGGGGGGGGGAAAGGAGGAATAAACTAAATCTGGGCATTCGTGCCTCTTTAGCATGGAAGTCAGCAGATCCGTCTTCCCTGCGATCCCATTCATACAGAAATGTACCGGACCGATCGCTTGCCCAGCTGCTCGAGACGTCGTCTCACCTCGTGCGAGTATACCACGGCTATGATCCCTGATAGGAAGCAGCAGAAGATCATGACCAGCACAGACTCCACCATGTAGTCCTTTGTCCTCACTTCTGGTCGATGAGGGGGTAATCCCGTGGAGCCATCGTTCTGCAGGAGAGAACAGGGGAAGACGCCATATTAATGGAGGTGAGCGAGGAACCCAAGGTTCGCGGTCTAATGCGAGAAATGTTGGACCGGTCACCGATTCCTCAACATCGAGGGAGACTTAAGGCAGATGGTACCTATGGGAACAACTTAAACTTTAGGAGATGCTGATATGGATGCAGGATGACCTTTAGGCGGTGGCTTCCCAAAGGCTGTTGGTGATATGATTTCATATGAACGTGTATGGAACTCAAATTAAATGCATACAACATGTTTGCAAAGAGAGTCCGAGTTCACTGGAAATCAGGTGACCAAGAATGGTTCTTCCCCCCCCCCCCAGATTACTTTAAACTGAAGCCAAAGATGTGTCTGGATCTAAATCAATAGAGAATCTGCAATCTGATTGCTTCCAGACCGCGGCATTCTCACGTACTATCTGCATCGCCTCTCTTAGGGGGCACGTGCGTTTTATTTTATACGTGGATCTGTAATTTATACGGGGACTGTGCTCCAGCTATTGTTCGAGTCGATTTAAAGGGTTACGTTTGGAGATCGGCCCGAATGCCCTTGTTTTTAGCTTTCTAAAAGCCCGCGTCGGCAGCCAATTATCCCGGCATCAATAATTTACAACGCGCTTGAACAAGAGACTCCTAAATTGGACTTCCAAATATCTTATTTCTTTGTTTCCCCAGAGAGGACTCTCTTGACTGTTCTCTATCCAGAGGATAAGCAAGGCCAGAAAGATACAAAATAACGATGTTTAACCGTTTGTGCTTAAGTATTCTGCGAATATTGTGTTATGGCGTAAAATGGGGGGGCCGTGCGTCAGAATAAAAAGCTATGGGAACGGAGCTGCTTTCCGTGGAAGGTATGTGCTGAACGTCAAAGGGAACGGGCTAGGTTGGTTTTCAAGACGCCTGTGAAGTCCAAAGGTGAAAATTGCTTACAATGATATACGGATAGGATCCTGGCGGCACGTTATGGTGGGAGAACGCATTCTGCATTGTGGGTCCCGGCTGGTACAGTACCGGCACTTGGCCTGAGAAGTTGGGCTGATACTCTGGGTAGAGCAGATGGGCGATCTTTGGGTCTGGGGGAGAGTATGGTGGAGGATCTCCAATAAAGCCGGTGTTTTCAACCCCCTTGGGTTCCTCCGAGCTGTCCTTGGGCTGGATGCTTCCATCCGTAATTCTGTCCGGTGGAGGGTTGGCTGTGGGGTCCGTCCAAGTGGCTGATGGAGGGCCGGCCTCAACGGCTCTTCTTTCGCCATCTTGCAGGATTCCAAACTCCTCAGCTGCTAAGACATTAACATAAAATCATTATGGGCAGAACCATGCAAATAATGACAATATGTTATATCTCATTGTACCATATATGCTCTTTATACCATTTACAATGATCTTTACATAAAATAACCATCTTAATCTACACCGGGACGGTACATATAATACTTTTTCATCAATCAGTTCTATTTTCCCTGCTATGTGTAGCTACAAAATGGCAAACTTTGGAAGAAGATTTGGTGAGGAGGACTTTTTTGCCTGCCTGAAATTTGAATACAACATTTAAGTGCTGATGGAATGTCGATGAAGCCATTCATACCTTCAAATAAAACCAATCTTGAAAAAAATGCAGGAAAAAAAACACCGTAATTATTGTTTTTGAGGCTGAGTATTGTTGTGAGTTCTAAAAACCACATTATAATAAACCTAATGGCTATTGATGAGTTTTTATCTCTTCTTGCCTTTTCTGTACATTCTGTTGAATTAACGTTTACAGTAATAGTTTTAAAATGCAGACGGAGCCAGGAGTGCTCCTTTCTCTGGCAGGGACCCTCGGAAGCGACTGAATAATTTATCGGAGACTTTTCGGAAGAGGCGCTCTCTCGTCTTTTTATGCATGCAGAGACATTTCGGCAACAATGCTGCTTTGCGAATGCGAGACAACGAAACCTTTTAAGAGATCACGCGGATGAGAGATGGAAAGATGGTGCCGCATCAGGACAGTCTCGCCCCAGAGCCGGACTGGGGAAGAGAAGCAGGTATGGCGCTTTAAGGCCAGCGGCTGATAAATGGCGTACATGTGATGGCGGCCACACATGGCAGCAAGGGTTTAAATGGCCAATACCATCTGGAACCAGTCAACCGGACATTTGCCCGGTCTTCCTGATGGCTAGTCCAAGACCGGTCCGGCTGGATCCAAGACCCTTGACCAAGCAAGCCTATCCTTTATACCCACCGGTCCATCCAGGTCTCCATTATAGGTAGATCTGACTCCCTGACCTCTTATCTCCAGAAAAACAACCAAAATGGAGTTAAATGGTTAAATGACTGGATCTGCCAAGATTGTGTTTAAGCTCGTTGGGACGTGTCTGCCGGTTATTTATTGGAATACCATATTATCTGGATACGGCATGAACTTTGCCCGGCATAGAACTGGCTCTTTGATATCTTATACCATTTTCAGATCTCTTGCCTAATATTCATTAACCAGCACGTTTATTTTGATAAACATTCACGTGTATTGGGAGAAACAAGATGAAAACAAATGGGTTTGGAGATAGCGGCGTTCCTGACAACGTTTATTTATTTAAAAAGTGACCTCACTACGGGAATAGAATAATGCTGAGCATTAAAGCTGTGAGAAAACCATAAAATAAAACGGGATTCAACCTAACGGGAATAAAAAGACAATATCCACCTAGATTTAATTATTAGAACCGATTAATAATAATAATAATATTAATAATGTCTGTATATATATATATATATATATATATATATATATATATATATATATATATATATATATATATATATAGCAAAACAATAGAAAGCCTCTGTTTTAATCTCCCAGGGGGACCATCTCGCTAATGAAGGTCTCGAGTTAAGCAAATAAATCTTAAGAAGTTTTAGAAAAAAAACACAGAAACCCTTAGCCTCTGTACCCCCGACACTCACACAATGAACCCTTAGCCTCTGTACCCCCGACACTCATACAATGAACCCTTAGCCTCTGTACCCCCGACACTCATACAATGAACCCTTAGCCTCTGTATCCCTGACACTCATACAGTGAACCCTTAGCCTCTGTACCCCCGACACTCACACAATGAACCCTTAGCCTCTGTACCCCCGACACTCACACAATGAACCCTTAGCCTCTGCACCCCCGACACTCACACAATGAACCCTTAGCCTCTGTACCCCCGACACTCACACAATGAACCCTTAGCCTCTGCACCCCCGACACTCATACAATGAACCCTTAGCCTCTCTGTTTCAGATGCTCATAAAATGTGCCTCTAGCCTCATAATGCCTGACACTTAACCCAAAACATGGCCTCTAGCAAACTGCCCTTGGCCTCTTAACCCAGCACTTCTTTCTACCCTTTCTATCTCCATTACTATGCCCTGAGCTTTCCGATTCCAACACCCTCCGGTTTTCTGTCTCTCCAACACTTAGACCTCCCTCGGTTTCCCCAACACTCCACGCCTGCATTTTCTCTCTCTTTACTACACTCCCCCTCCTACATCTTCACCGCTCGCACATTACAAACTAGTTTACATTCCTCGTCCTCCCGTAGCAGTCTCTCTCTCTCTCTCTCTCTCTCTCTCTCTCTCTCTCTCTCTCTCTCTCTCTCTTCCCTTCCCTCTTGTGTTACGATCATTATCATTCTTTAATGACCTATGTCTTCCGTGGTCCTCTCTCTAAAGCATTGGCGACGGTCATGGTATTAGTTATCTGCTGGAGAGAAACCCAGCTTGCCTCCTCTAATCGCTGAATACGTTCCCGCTCGCTGATGAATTGATACCCGGCGTAACTCATCAATTAACTTCAGGGGCAAGCGTGACATCGCCAGGTTCGTTAACCTGTAGGACACAATGCTGGCTCTATGATACGAGCATTTGAAGTGGCTTCATAGGAGCTGCAGATCTGGGTCTCACACAGGGGTTTTCGTCTACTTTACAGACCCCTAAGGTTCTTCTCAGTCCTTTTGAGAAGATGGTGCTCTTAACGTCACCTTCTATGGGCATGTATGGGTTAATGTCATGTGACCGATCTGAGTTGCCATAGAGCTGCCGAGTGCAGTATAGGAACTGGATACCGAAACACACAAAACCTTCATCTCGCGGGTGTCGGGGACACCTGATCTTTGTAATTCTGTAACTAAAACTGGTGTGCAATCCCAACGAGGGGAGCGTACAAACATAACAGCCTTTATCACCCCAACGCAGACGTAACAAATCAAACGATCAAACCATAGCGTTTCATCACGGTAAACTCCCAAAGCCCGTTCTCCGATTCCCTTCCAAGCGTCCCTAATAAAGATAACACAAAGTCCGCTCGGAACTTCTAGAGAACCTTCCGGTGACTCAATATCCTAAACCTGTGACTCACATCAGCTACTCGGAAAGATCAATCAGCAGGTAATGTGTTTCCATTCCGAAACGCTTCTGTCTCATCGTAGACCAAGTTGCTTTGAGCACAGGGACCGACTATTTTTTTCGGTTGGTAAATATTCACGCTTTTGGCTATAAGTTATTTGGACCTTGTATGCTGGTTCTTCTAACGATAAGAAACAATTTCAACTATAATGCTAAAGTTTATAACCAGAAAAAGAAAGACACGAGCGCAATTTAACCAGACGCCGCTGCGCGTTCCATGGGATACATTCCAGGACTGGGTCTTAAGTCAGAGGTGGAAGTATAAAAGAGCACTGAAACTCTACCCTCTGATGGGGACTTTCTATTCAGGTCCGGGGTTAAAGTAATTGCCTTTGGGACCGGGTAAGACTCTGTATGTTCATTCTGTGTGTCGGTTATATGATAGGTGTGGTATCTCGGAGGACTGGGCTCCGCACTTACCTGTAGCCATGACCTAACAATGTCCCACGACAGTGGTCCCCGAGGAGATGGGTCAAAATCCTGCGAATTCCTCTTCTAGGAGTTGGTGTCTTGACTCTGGTGGCCTCCTTAATGTCCCTTCTTCATGAGTTTTGTAGGCTTCTTCTCCTTCACCGTCCTCTTATCTACCTTCCCTGCTTCTCATCTTTGTTGACCATTACTAGCCCCCAAAGTGATGTAGTTGTCCTCCTCTCGGGCGCTCTGCTGCCTGTCTCTCTAGGCACGCTCACACCTTTCCTTCCCTGCTGATCTTCTCTCTCCTGTCCTCTCTCCTCCCTTCCCTCCCTCCCTGCGGTCTCAGTTTTCCTGGCTGAGTTGCCTCATTAATAATTGACAAACCTGTTTGCGGACGGCTGTGCAAATAGGAGATGGGCTCATGGTGCAGTTTTCCCCGAGAAAGCTGGCAGTACCAGTTCCTCAATGGCTTAACGGTTCAAAGGCTATGAATGGATCAGACGGGAGCTTTGTACCGTGTTCAGCTGGGGTATCTCGCGAACCCTGGGCAGATAAGAGGCATTGATACCCAGTAGATAAAGTTCTTATCAGGCTTTAACTTCCACCATGCTTAACCCATCACTATTTGGCCGAGGATTATGTGATCTGTAGGCTAACAAGTCAAAGTTTGCCGCTCCTTGCTATGGATCAGCAGGTAGTTAGTAGCCAGGTGGGCAACCCACGGATATAATTCTGTAATGGTGCTATAGTGGTTTACAAGGAGTCCCCAACCAGGGCTAGAAAGTAACCTCTATAGAAGTCCACAGGTTCCCTTAAAATATATACGTGTTTGCTCACCGAAATAAGTTGATAGGGTTACATATACATCAATAATGTATGATCTGGCCCCTGGTGGCTTTTTCTGGATGGTTTCTTCTTGGGTAACCTGTCTAGTTGAACCCAACTCTAACCCACGGGGGTCGGCACCTACATCGCTCAGGGTGGACATTGACTGGGGTCCAGTAGATGTCCACCGGGTCCAAACCTTGCCACGGACACCGGTGTCCTCGTACGGACACTTTACCTATCCCCGCTAAGCCACCAGGAAAAGGTTGAGGTATAACCACGGCCCTGCCACCATTGTCTCAGATTCCACCTGTGCACAATCAGGGAGGCTGCCAAAACTCATGGGAAAGTTTACGAAGCAGGCTGAGGGCCAGAGATCGGAAGTAAATTAACAATAAGAAACGTGCCAAAGAAAATAAGCGTTACGTGTCGGGATCCTTCTTAAGTAAACGCGGACTGATCTTCCGGTGGGGAGGTAAACAGTTGGAGGCTGGGCAGGACGGGCTGGCTGTTTATATGGAAGGGGTATTAGCGGGCATAAGCGGGGCTTTTGTTAGAGGTAGGAGGGAAGGAGGTATTAAGTAATCCAGTGTTAGGCAGTTTCCCTGGTGAAATGGGACGTGGCGGGTTGGAATCTGGCATTCAATGTCACATACGTGTTGTCACCCCCCCCCCCCCACTGTGTTATCTACCAATGAGCTCAGTGGGAGAATTTGCCTCTATAACCCTTTGCATTAGTCGCATGGAAAAGATTTAACCCTTAGAGATGCAGAATGGCCCGCTGTTCCTATCATTGCCCTCGTTGACCACTTGACTTGCGGTAGCCAGGACTGGGAATGTCACGGCCCCCAGCAAAATAAATATATAATAGTGAGTCGTGCCGTGGGCCATACCAAGTGTTTGTGGTTTAGGGTTGCGAATGCTTGGGGTGACTTTGGAGGACAGTAATTAGCGAAAGTTACTTTTACTGATAATCTAGGGATAGGAATCCGATCAAAGGTCTCAGACTATTCTTTGCAATTCGTTTTTTACTAAAATAGAAGCTCAGATATCGTTTAACTCTTTTGGTTCCAGTTATGTGTGTTTAAAAAAATCCCAAATTTTAATTTTATTTAAGAAGGGGTTTGGGGGTTCCAACAAGGGCTGGGAAAAAATGTGCAGTAAGGAAGAGCGGTTCAGGAAAATGTAAAGTATATAAGAATATATAATGTATATAACTGCAAATATATGTCCTGCCGTTCATAGCTCCGCGCGTTCCCTGAATAACTATTATTTTTATTGACTTAACAGACAGGTCTTCTCATTCTGCTCACATATAGCGCTAAGCGGTCTGTTTCCCGGGGCCCGTCCGGTCTATAGGCTGAAAGGGGGGTTATAGAGCAGCACCCAGGACAATGCGTATTTATTCTGTGCCGGCCTGGTGCTCGGAGCAGAGTTTCCCGTCCGTCCCCAGCACGCGCGGCTCTGCACAGTTTAATCACCCTGTCGAGGTCACAAAGTTAAACAAAAGCGCAGCAATCGCCTCTCCGATTGCTCGGTACACAAATACCAGCTGCCCCTTTAAACCAAAGAGCGCCATTTTTTAGATAAACGACCTCAACTGTCGGCAGATGAATGGAGTCTGCTGTCCAAGCAAATACCTGGATATAACCCGACGTCACGCACCAAGCGGGGGCTTCCGTGACAAAGTGTTATAACGACTCTATCACCGGTCGCAGCTTCCATCGGGGAACAATCTCTGAAACGTTCAGAAACTGGATTGTGGATTATAGTATACTACAGTACAGCATATTATAGTATAGTACATTATATAGTTCAATATAGGATAGCACAGTACAGCATAATATAGTTTAATATAGTATTATAGCACAGTATAGTATGATATATAGTATAATATAGTACAGTATAGCATATAGTATATTACGGTACAGTATACTGTATTATAGGACAGTATAGTGTAGTATATTATGGTACATTATAAATGATAGTATTGTATATTATAGCACACTATAGTATGTTATAGTACAGTATATTATATAGAATTATAGTATAGCATTGTACATTATAGTACAGTGTAGTGCACTATAGTATATTACAGGAAAGTATATTAAATAGAATATTCTAATAAATTACAGTACAGCATTGTCCACTATAGCATATTATAGTACAGTATATTTCAATAAATAACATAGTATTGTATATTATAGTACATTGTAGTATGTTATATAGTATAACAAATTATAGAATTTTATATTATAGTACAGTATATTATATAGTATATAATTATAGTATAGCAATGTATATTATAGTACACTATAGTATATTATATAATATATTAAAATAAATTATAGTAGAGCAATGTATATTATAGTACACTATAGTATGATATATATATATAGTATATTATAATGAATTATAGGATAGCATTGTATATTATAGTACAGTATAGTACACTATAGCACTATAGTACAGTATATAATATAGGATAGCATTGTATATTATAGTACACTATAGTATTTTATATTGTATATATTATATAATATATTAAAATAAATTATAGTAGAGCAATGTATATCATAGTACACTATAGTATGATATATAGTATATTATAATAAATTATAGTATAGCATTGTATATTATAGTACACTATAGTATATTGTATATTATAATAAATTATAGTATAGCAATGTACAGTGTAGTACAGTATGTTATATAGTATATAATAAATTATAGTATAGCATTGTATATTATAGTACACTATAGTATATTATAATATACTATAGTGTACTATAATTCATTATAACATCATATCCCACTTATCCCAGCATGAGGACATTTAAAGGACGCTGCTCCGGGTGGAAGTGAGCTCTGGAGGTTGGGACGACTCGCACTATATGGCGTTAATGGGCCAGTTGTGGAGCTCAGCGATCTCCTTGTTAACAGGCCCATTGGGCATTGATGCCACAATAGGGTGTCTGCTGCCCGGGGCTGCTGTGCCATGCGGAATACCCCAGTGATCGTACCCCCCAATGTTTCAGGAGTCCAAGTGGGGACACCTGTACTGGGGGTGTGGCTAGGGGCTGGGCCAGGGCAGGACCACCCACCCACATTACCTGCGATCCACCTGATGATTTCTATGATCCCCACTGCCCGCAAAAGCAGTATAGTGGGGCAGTCATGAAAATCAGGAAAGACCGGGACACTTGGGAAGTATGGCGTGTATCTGACTACCTGCCCTGTTTTATAAACACATTTTCACCTCTTATAAGGGCTTTAGGACCGTAGAACCGGATACCCTCATACCCAGCAAAGGGGCACCGGGAAGAAAAGGGTTACTGTCTCTGCCATAACGGGCACAGGTGTGTGTGTGTGGGGGGGGGGGGTTGTCTGGTAAATAAGCAATAACCCCAAACGTGCACACAGATGAGACCCCGCCGCTCCCAGCAGATAAGGAGTTAAATGAGTGAGGTCTCGGCTGACAGCTCGGTCCCCCGCATGTCATTAGAGCTGTCACTTCCCTGTAGGTCATATGACCGTCACCCAGGCGCATGTGCAGCTCTGGACCGGGGGAACTACGAGTCCCAGCAGGCTTTGCGCTTGCAAAAAGGGTAGTTTCGGGGGTGCGGCGGCGCAAGTGCTGCTGGGTGACGTAGTCCCTCCAAGCCACCCACCCCCGTTGGCTGCAGGTATTACGGCCATGGCTTCTGTAGGTAGCCTGGAAGTAGCGGAGCGGGGCCACCAGCGGCCTTTCCTGATCGGGGTGAGCGGAGGGACGGCTAGTGGCAAGGTGAGGACCCCCTGCTGTGACCAGGGGCGGCTTGGAACAATATTTCTGCCCAAAATGTTCTGACTGCACGTGTCAGTGTGGGGTATTTGGGGGCAGTTACCAGGTGACCAGCCGCGTCTGCAGTTACCCCGGGCATTATTT
Source organism: Spea bombifrons (assembly GCF_027358695.1). Taxonomy (NCBI): domain Eukaryota; kingdom Metazoa; phylum Chordata; class Amphibia; order Anura; family Pelobatidae; genus Spea; species Spea bombifrons. The sequence goes on from NC_071094.1 coordinate 5,082,082, forward strand.
CCGTTTAGCGTAGCTCTTTGGCCCTGGAGGGATGAACACCCCCCCCCACGGGTTACTATTATTATTTATTGTGATTATTATTTATTATGATTATTGTTTATTTATTATGAATATTATTATTTTTTCTGATTATTGTATGGTACTCGCAGCTCATTGCATGCTGGCAGAGAGTGGCCCCCGTGGCACGTGTAGAGTTAATGGGCATTGTAGTGTCACTTGCTGCGTGGCGGGGATGTTAGTCGCGGAGTGGAACCTGACAGAAGCCGACTTCGCTCTTTTGATAAATATTAGTGACAGCGTGTGCTGCCGTAGTGACAGCGTGTGCTGCCGTGGTGACAGCGTGTGCTGCCGTAGTGACAGCGCCAGAACCCGACTCAGTCCGCATTGTGTGGGCCCCGGCCCTAGCACCGCCAAGACCACCACGCTTTCCCCGCTCGCTGACCGAGTTGGACGCAGGCAGCATGAGGGAGCGCAAGAGCTGACGGCCAAGGGTGTTGGTATTGGTGTGTGTGTGTAAGTATGCATGTGCGTGTGTGTATGTATATGTGCGTGTGTGAGTATGTATGCATGCATGTGTGAGTATGTATGTACGCGTGTGTGAGTATGTATGTACGTGTGTGTGAGTATGTATGTACGCGTGTGTATGTATGCATGTGTGAGTATATATGTATGTATGTGTGTGAGTGTGTATGTATGTATGAATGCGTGTGTGAGTATGTATGTACGCGTGTGTGAGTATGTATGCTTGTATGTATGTATGCGTGTGTGAGTATATATGTATGTATGTATGCAAGTGTGAGTGTGTATGTATGTATGTATGTATGCGTGTGTGAGTGTGTATGTATGTATGTGTGTGTGCCCGCCCGCGAGTTTAGTCTCCGTATGGTAAACAGACCGGTCGGGGAGATCAGAGATCTGTAAGCGGCTCGTTGTGCAGCGGTACAGCCGGGGCTTTAACCCCCGAGAGGGAGATCTTCCCCTTAGATTTGTATCGGAGGTGTGTGCTGTTTATACCACCCATGTGTCCTTGTTTAGGCGGTCCAGTCCCTTTTTGGGACCCAGATCTCTTTTCCTCCCCGGTTTGCTTGGGACTTTCTCCTGATGTGATCTACAGCGCCCAGCTTGGGCAGTACTGATAAATGGAGCATTTGGCACAACAGCCTGACAGTGGGGCATTAACCACACGCACAATCATACTCACACACGCACTCATACTCACGCACACTCATACACACACACTGACACGTGTAATCATCCATTAACACACAAACATGCACAACCATCACCCCAACAGGTGAGTTTGTCTCAGGTGTTGGAACACACGCATACACTCACACTCACACGCACACACTCACACGCACACTCTCACACTCAGACGCACACTCCTTATCTCTGTCTGCATAGATTGTATTTAGAGATGTCCGTTTTTGTGTATTTATTCTGCATTGGATATTTTGGGTGACTTCAATCACCACACTGAGCTGATGCTTTACGGCAATACTAATGAAGCCCGTCCCTCCATAGACTTTCATTTGTCAGGGTGTCTGGCTGAGTGATTAAGACCGAGGCATTCTATGATTGTTCTTATTTACTTACTTACTTGCTGTTAGATGATGTCATAATACAGCTCCTGGATGTCCGGGTCGTCTCTCTTTGTTTTCTTGCTCCGTAGTCCTTTGGCCTTGGGTCGGGTTCGTTTGCGGATTAACTTTGGGTGGAACGGGAGAATCCCGTACTCTAGAAAAGGGAGATCTCGTCAGATGATCGGATCTGCTTTCGGGCAGCGAGAATTTCTCTGTTTTAAGTCAGTTTACGGCTAAAAATAATTTACGAGTACGTTTCCTATGGGGGTCTTTGAGATTCAATGAAGGGGCGTTAGAATATTGAAAGCAGAGGGGGCTTTTTAGGCTGGCCAATGCCCGGGGCATCTACCCGGTGCTTATATATGTGTTTGGGGTATTTCCAGGGGTTTTAGGGGTTTAGAAACCTCTAGAAGAACATTGCTTTCCAGAACAGGAGAGATCTGCCTGCCAGGCGGGAGCCGCCGCGCTGCGTGTTCCGGTTCAGAGTGTCAGCTCATGGGGTTTAATGCCAAAGGCTTCAGATCTTACCGTCCTCCATCCCCAAATGTTCGATGGGTAATTCCAGCGGGGCCTCGAAGTAATCTGGGATGTCTCCGGGGAAGCTGTCGGGGACATATTTAAAAAGGTTAGACCGGAGTGTGCCGGGGGGGGGGGGCACGTGGGGGCCACGCTCGGCACGAAGCGCACTCACCTGTCCGGTACTGGCCTGCCGTAACAACACAGGTCCAGCGTCAACAGCAAACACAAAACAAGCAGCGGCAGCATCCTCTGCGTCATGTCTGTCTGTGCAGCGGCTGCAAGAGAATGCCTGATAAGTGATGTCATCAGACACATCACAATGCACCACAGAGCGCACAACACACAGGCCTCACGCGTACGCCTCACGGCACTATAACGCTTACTGCACCCGAGACGGCACAAAGCTGACCTTCCCATAGAAACACGGAGCTTGAGAAGAACCATTAGGCCCGGTAACATACACACACAGTAACATACGTGCACACACATATGTACACACAGTAACATATCTACGTACACATCTACATACACATATGTACACACACACAGTAACACAGGGCTTGACATCTAGGTGCCAACTAAAAAAGTTAGGAGCCAGGATTTTTTTAAAACTAACAGTTGGTGAGGAGCGATCCGATCATCATCAGCCCACTTACTAACCTCACAGCGTTTCACCTGGAAGCACCCTGGACTTTCAGGTCAGTGCTGTTTTTTATTTTTAATTATTTGTTTTGATAAATTATTTTTTTAACTCTTTCAATGCTGATGTTCCATTGGAGCACAGCATTGACTGATATTTAGTCCCCAAGCTTGTGGGGACAAATGTTAACCCCTGCAATGCCACGAATGTGTCCTACGCAGTTGTGGCATTGAAGGGGTTAATGCTGCACTGTCGCTCTCATGGAGCGATCAGGCAGCAGGGGGGTGTTGTGTCAGGTCCCCACACTGAGTCTGAGCCCCGAAATATAATGAATTCCCCGTCGCATGGATGCAGGAGAGCTGCCCCCTCCCCCAATCAATAATATGTAATATGTGTGTGTATATGTCAGTGTGTGTGTAAGTGTGTGTGTGTGTGTGTAGGTATGGCCCGTCAGGCCACAGAATCTCCTGACATAATTGGTGTTTTTCGACGGCTTACCCTCCCTCAGCAGTTCATTGGAGTATGAGATGGTCTGCATATTTATGGCGCTGCGTGCCGCACTTCACAAGTGTATTTAATGCATATTATGTGATCTTTGGAACAAAAACCTAACATCTTGTGCTATTTTGCCTGTTAGTCGACGGTGTGCGAGAAGATCATGGAGCTGCTGGGGCAGAACGAGGTCGATCACCGGCAGAGGAAAGTCGTCATTTTAAGCCAGGACCGGTTCTACAAAGTGCTAACGACGGAGCAGAAAGCCAGGGCCGTCAAAGGACAGTACAACTTCGATCACCCCGGTGAGTAAATCTATACCCCCCCCCCCGGTAAATAATTCCTGAACCTTGGCGGACGCTGCGGGTTGTTTCGATCAACCATTTAGTTATCGTTCCCTAACAGACACTTCATGCGAGCGAAATGATTTCTCCAAAGACATGGGGCTTGTTGAAGCGGGGCCTGGATCGGGCCGAGGGGGATCTTTCTTTTCTGATGGTAAAAAGTCAACCGATTTCACTTATTTGGTGGCTGTTTGTAATTTAACCCATCACGCGCTGGACTGTAATGGAATGGCATCTTGTGTATGATGAGCAGCCTGTAATATTCTCCTGGTGGGACCTGTATGTGGACTTCCAGTACCCGGTCGTGTTACGGCGGGACTGTGCGCTCGTACGGGTGAAGCCTCTGATGGGTGGTTTGCTCCGGGTCTCTACTTTATGGATTTATTGTTAAAGTGTTATTTTTGCCCCATTTCTAGACGCGTTTGATAATGACCTGATGCACAGAACGCTGACCCATATCCTGGAAGGGCAGATTGTGGATGTGCCCATTTATGACTTTGTAACTCATTCCAGGTAAGTGCGTGTCGACGACGATCGCCGCAGAGTCATTTAAAAGGTATTTTGAGTTTAACGTAAAAATGGACTTTAGTCATGTTTCGTCCCCAACTCAGGCTACCAGAGACCACCACTGTGTACCCCGCCGACGTCCTGCTGTTTGAGGGGATCCTCGCGTTCTACAACCAAGAAATCAGGGACATGTTCCATCTGAAACTTTTTGTCGATACAGATTCTGATGTCAGGTTGTCCCGGAGGGGTAAGTTTGTAAAATCTGGAGTTTACAGGAGAGAAAACGAGGCGAGTGCCCCCATTAAGGTACTCAGGGGTCACGGCTCCGGTCTGAACTCGGGGGACGTTCCTTGAAACATCTTCCATGAGGAACTCTGAGTGTTGCTCGTAGACATAAATAGTCCCCAAAGCTTGCAGTCTAATGCAATTCAGTTAACAGGGGGGAGCATAGGGTTAATGGCCCCTAGGTGCAGTATTTCTTTAGTACCCCCAGATGTGCATACTGACACGCAAACTCATTCTAACACCATAAATTACACACACTCATGCATGGTAACATATACATCCTAACACCATACACTGATACATGCACACACTGCCCTACAGTGACTCACTCTAACACCATACATTACGCACATACATACACTCCCTCATTCACATCACTGACACGGTAACATCATACACTAACACACACATACTCTTCATGCTGTATTCGAATACCCACACAACTAATGCTAACACTATATACTAACACCCATGCACGGTAACACATACATCCCAACACCATACACTAACACACACACATTCTAAACACTGTATTCGTATTCGAATACCCCCACACTCATGCTAACACTATACACTAACAACCATGCGCAGTAACACCAAACACTGATACATGCACACACTGCCCCACAGTAACTCACTCTAACACCATGCATTCACACACCATCTCCCATCATCCACACAGCTCTTCCACCCTCCGGCGAGGAACACAGTGTCACGTTTTCTCTCTTTCAGTTCTACGCGACATGAAGCGAGGCAGAGACTTGGAGCAGATACTCACGCAGTACACGACGTTTGTGAAGCCGGCCTTCGAGGAGTTCTCCCTGCCGGTAATATACACGGGCACCCCCCCCCCGGAGACTCCCCACCTTCGCTATATACCGTGAGACGCCAACCTCTGCGAGCTTCTCCTGCTCAGACTTGGCCCAGGATAATGCATTGTTTCATATCCACGCCCCAGGGCTGATTTTGGGTTGATATAGAGGGTAGGGGACACCTCGAAAGACCATTTGCCTTTTATAATAACCTCACACCTTTCCTTTTTTTAGACTAAGAAGTACGCGGATGTAATTATCCCGCGGGGGGTTGATAATATGGGTAAGTACTGCCAACGGGCACTCAGTGTTGCTTATGTGTTTTAGATGTGACACCTATCGTAAACTTAACCCCAAAACGGTTCCTATGCGGTGTTACAGCTGAGGTTTTTATTGTTATTTCATATCCAGGTGCCTCACGTGGTTCTTGAGTTTACGACCGTTCAAGAACCTTGACTGCTCCTTCACTATAACGTTAACCCTCCTGCTTCTTAAATATTTAAGCCTGTTCTTTGTTTTAATGGTGTCGCGGTGCATCGAAGATATGTTCTGATATACTGGTGATCAAAAATGGAAAAGATACGTTTTTAAAAACAAAATGGCAGCTCGTGTTATGTGTAAGTGTGTAGGGTTATACATTACATTACATTTATTTATTATGCCGCAGCACTGTTACATTCATTAGAACAATTTATAAACACATACAATAACACATAAAATAACAAACTGGTGCAAAGGAGAAGAGGGCCCTGCTCCTGTGAGCTTACAATCTAGTCGGTGGTTGAGGGGAGCGAGACAATAGGAGAGGACGGCTTGGATGAGGATGAGTTGATCTGGTTCCGATGATGTGTTGAAGCCGTTTGTTCCGATGGCTGTGATTAGGATGATGGCTGGGAGTAATGGGAAAGAATGTTGTTAGCTTCCCTGAACAGGTGAGTTTTATTTGGATAGGAGGATAGAGATGTAAAGTATAGTGTTGTATAGTATAGTGTTATGGTGTATAGTATAGGGGTGTAGAGATGTAAGGGGGTGCCGAGTTGTTGAGGGCTCTATAGGTCAGGGTTAGAAGTGTACATTTGATTCTGAAGGGTATGGGGAGTAGGATACAGACAGAAGACATATGGGAATGTGATTTGTGGGCATTGGATGGCTTTACTTGTGAGTGTTTAGTGGTGTTGGGGTATGAAGGAACCAGTAAGGCATATGAGCTAGAGTAGGGTGATAGATGGGACGGAGTTATTTGGACTGTAGAGGGTTTGTCAAGGGGTGTAGAGGATGCAGTGATTGTGGGATTTGTGGGTAGAGGACATGGAAACATGTATGGGGTCATAGTAGGGAAGGTGTGCAGCAAGCATACGCCTATGTGACTTACCTGCTTTTTGCGTGGTGTCCCTGTGTCCCCCTCTCCAGTCTAACTCCTGTATAACTCATCTGTCCACTTAAGAAGAGTCCACTTAGGGAACAGAGGTCACAGTAGCTACAAGTCCAAGCAAGCTCGTTCCAAGTGGGGTCTAGAGCTATATAGGGCCGCCTCACGAGTGGTTGGATAAGGTGATTGCATACAGGAGGCAGTTGGTGCACACCTTGGCCAACAATTGCAATTAGGCTAGAATAGAGGGCACCAATCTTAACCCTTCCATATCAGCAGGGTATGGAGACAAGCAGGTAAAAGACATACCAGGTGAAAAGCAGGGGTGTTACAGCAGAAGATGATGGGTTCAGGGGTGTATCAAGTGCAAGTTAACCGTTAACTCGACTGACCACTCAATGAGTTGAGCGTGAGTAGACATGATTTACTAATTGTAGCCGTGTCTGTTGTTGCAGTGGCCATTAACCTGATCGTACAGCACATCCAAGACATCCTCAACGGAGACATCTGTAAATGGCAGCGCGGGATCCAGAACGGCCGCTCCACGAAGAGGACCTTCCCCGGGCCGGGGGAATCCGGAGGGGCACTCGTTCCTGGAAAGCGCACTCACCTGGAATCCAGCAGCCGGCCTCACTGAGCCGGAGTCATCGGGAGTAACCGGTGCGGTTCGGATTCTTTCCCCAAAATCCCACGGCTCCTCTCCCCCTGTCCGTATTTCCAACATGCGATAACATTTGAGAGGGTAACAGACTCCGGCTGCAGGCGGGTGTGATGGTCTACTAACCTTACACCGGATATAGGGTTATCTATAGAACATCAAATAGCTTTTATAGCATCTTATTAACCCCTTTACTTCCGGACAGCCACAGCAGCCGGAACATAGGGAGGAGGTTAAACCGACTAGCACGGGATGTATAGACTTCTAGAGCGTGTAATGTGGCAGCGACCGTCCGCTTAGGGCTGGGTTCCCGCTCAGATGCCAGTTATTTTTATTAAATTTGGGATTGCTGAATAAATGAGCGATTCCTTTCAGAGCAAAATGCTTTACCTCCTGGCACTCAGACCTCCGCTGGGCAACAGCGGGACTGAATACGCCTCCTAAATACCTAACCTGTGGGTCTCTGACCTCTAAAGGGAAATTGTCTCTTTTTAGCTGTTTTTAATGAGTTAAATTAGCCTTTTTATTGCACTTCTGTAATACGTTATTTGCACGTGGATACGCACACATGCATGTTTGAGCTTTCTCACAATTCTTATCCGTGTTTTCTGGCTGAAGGATTTGACGGCTCTGTCCAGTACGTCTCCCTGTACCCGTTTGACAATTAGCCGGTAGTAATATTTATATCGCCAAATATCAAACCACCACGAACTCTTCCGACGAGCCAATTTCCCAGCTGCTCGTTTTAGTCTTAACTGCTTTAACTCCACTCCTTGATAAAGGAATTCCTGATTTGATTAAAGTGCAATACGATTGTTGCTGCCTCCAAGTGGGGCAGAAACGCTGAGCTTCCTATTAGCGAGAGGGGGTAATAGGCCCGGGGAGTGAGGTACTAGAGCAGAGAGCACCTATTCAGATTATGGGACGTGCCCATTGGATGCTACTCCTTTAGATAATCATTTGTCAAATATATTCAGTCTGTAAAATATTAGCAAACTAATTTCACCCCAAAGCGTTCGCGTACAAAAGGATCTCTTTCTTTTAAGATCTGCACGGGCGTTCAGAAACGCTGCTCTGTGGTGCAGACGCACATCAGTATTACACAAAAAAATGAAGCGACCGGTCTGTACAGTTATTTGCATTTTGTATATTCCTTCCACAAAACCACACGTGTTCATTTCAAATAATTTTCATTAAAAAACAGTAATTGTATCAAAAAAATGTAGTGTTGTCTGGCTGAGCACCACGGTGGGGGGGGGGGGGGTTGTTGTGGCTCTAGAGAGCCTTGCTAGAGATTCTAGTCCGTATGATTTTATTTCTTGTGCTTCTACTTCTACGTCTACCGTCTGACCTTCTGACAGTTTGTAAAGCTTCTTCCTATGGGTGATGAATTTTCTCCAACAAAACCCTTTTTCTGTTAAGAAGTGAAAGTTTTTTTTTACCTCTGCCCGGCTACACACGATGCCTGGCTGGAGTTTTAACTTCTACAGTTCAGGGCAAAGGCGTCACTGCCTTCTGATCAAAATGTCCCAGTTGTCTTTCCATCGTAGACCCCGCAACTCTTCAGGGGAGAGCGGAGGATCCCCGTACGTCAAAGGGCAAAGTCTGCGGTGCGTCAGGAACACACTGGATATCCAAACCGCCAGAAGCGCTGAGAATGTATTCCGTAAGGCTTCCGACCTGAATGGAAACAGGAGAAAATGAGACCGTAAACGGGGTTACCACGCCATGCATTATACCCCACATCTGGGCAGTCCGAACAGGGTGTGCAAACATGAGTGTACGTGTGCCACTGCGTCCCCTGTCCTATTTTATCTATATACATATGTTTAGATAGAAATACAATGTTTTGAGTCTATAGAGCATGAAAACCAAACACTATTTTTGTAAAAAGATGGGCAATTATGACAGAAATAAATGTTTTTTGGCTATTTCAAAATCCACTTTCTTTATGGTCCTTCCCTGTTTGCCATGTAGTTTACTAGAACACCCTGATAATCTAAACAGAATAGAACCTCCCTACAGCAGTGTCCTTCACCCCAAACCTATATTAGAGATCAGAAGTACCTTAGCAAACACTGGTGGATGTGTTCCAGAAGAGGGGGCAGCAGCAAGATCTGACAGGTAAGGGCCGGGAGGTAGTGATACAGAAAGAGCGTCTTCTCCATTGCGAAAAAAGGCAGGTAGTTTACAGCCCAGCCTCCCAAACACACAGCGCCGGTGAGCTGGAAAGCCTGCCACGAGTCTGTAGGAGAAAAATACATTAGAACGTGTCGGTGGGATACAGAATTACTCTTCTAGGCTAAGCCAAACCTTTTCTGGTGCTAGTGGTTCAATAACTCATCGAAATAAACAAACACCGACTTTTCCTTCATCAAACCTGATGGAATGTCATATATCGCCCTCCTCCGGCGCAGAAAATAGAACAGGAACAAGACGGAGTACAGAAGAGCACCGGCATTGGCGGAATACCAGATCACAGGGTTTCCCAGGAGTTGGATCTGTGCCTGCAGAGAACATAACATCCCTTATAGCCACAGCCTCGGGGGGTTAGGTCACCTCTTCATGCAGCGGGGAAGGGAGTGCATACCTCCAGTGACTTATGTATATTTGGGATATTTAAGACCGAGGCTTAACGCAGTTCCTCCCAGTATTACTGGCCCAAGAGCTTGCACTCACCGTAGTTTTAGGATGAAGCCAGTAGGCAATACTGCTGTCCAGAGAGATCCAGTCCACAGGCAACGAGCTGTACTTGTGCTCCGCTGTCTCGGTTCTCATGGTTAACATCTTCCACTGTAGAAATGAGCAAGAAAGAGGACACCTGCTCATCACGCTAACAACTTAACGGCTCCAGACCACAGCCCTAGAGCTGTGCAGAAAGCTAAAAAATGTTCCCAGGCACAAAAACATAAGTATGAAAGTTGCCTGAAGTGACCCGTTTTCTGCACATAAACTGCGATGCATAGATCTCAAAGCCATGAACTCGTACCTGTAACTCCCAAAATCGAGCCATAAAACTGAGGTTCCTCGCCACATCCATCTGTGCTGGTGAGTGCAACTCCTGCTCCCTTTCTGCCTGCTCCTGACCTGCAGACACGAGGTACGGGTTATCAAGAGACATAAATGCATTAAAGAACAAAAAAGCCAAGCAGATACAACAGGGCAACGGCCCCACTCAACACAAACTAGTAAGACGTCACTATGTGCATGGACTGGTTTCAATGACCCGATCCCTACTATGATGGGTCCAGAGAGCACCTATGGCTTCTACCGGCTCTAGATGCAAACATTTATACAAAGCTAAACCATTTTCTATAGTTTAAAGGTGCTGTCCCACTGTACCATTTTCTGCTATATTACACATAAACCTTAGCAGATCTATCACTGCACCCCATCTTATGATGGTTTGATTCACACAAAAAAACTTTTAAGAAGCCTTTTGTTCAGGGCAACAACCTATCAGTGAATGCTTTTGTGTCACATGACAAGGACCCCCAGCAAACAATGGGAATGAAGCAAAATTTTACTTGGATTAACAATTGTTTCAAGGAAGGCTTTGGGCATTCAGTAGTACTTGGAAGGATGTAGGAAAATGTTATATTTAGCAGAGTAGGTGGAACAGCACCTTTAATAAAAACCCATCTAGCCATTCAATGCATGCAGTCTATACAAATAATATTATTAGGGTTTTTTTTTTTTTGGTCAAACACACCAAACCGAGAGGGGTATTAACATCCAGAAGAGGTTCAGTCGGGATGTACCCAATATTTTACAGTTTTCATACTTGTCACACTTGGACAGGGCGTCCGTCGGGAAGATTTGCACATGTTACACGCGCGGGACACTTACTCCTGCCGTATCTGTGCTCCTCAACATTCCACACCAGACTCTGATGATAATTTTTGGATACTTTTTCTCCGACGACCTCCAGTTGCCGAAAGCCCCATTCTGGTAGAGTTGCCCCGCTGAGCTAAATGGAGGCGGAAAAGTGACAATTAACAACGATAACGAAACACCGAGCTATACAAATATAATCATTACATGTAAAAGTAACACAGACATACTGAACTTTATACTGAAATCCAAAAAGAGAGACTACATTTATTAATTGAGAAGTTTCACTGATGAAAGAGCGTTTACTAAACTTCATACATGTCTGAAAGGGCCCTGAGAATCCCAGGAAATCTAATTTTGGGGCAGTTTCTGTACAGGTAGCTACAAGCATAAGAACAACAACAATTCACCCCCCATATCTTATATTATATCCAGGAGAATATATATTACAAATGAAAGTGCCTTGAATGCTAAAAGGCATTCCTTTATACAGTTTGTATATGAGCTCCTGCTCCGCTTGGGAATGCTGGGAGACGCTCGTCATTCCACCACCCATTAATCTCGCACCTTCAGTACTGCAGACGTGTTGACGTGGACCAACTTTACTTCCGAGAGGATGGTCTTCCATGTGTCTGTATCCGACTCCCGGTTCACAATCTCCTACGACAGAGACAAAGGGGAAATGCATCAGGAAATAAGTAAAAAACCCTTAATACCCTGAAATACATACTGTATTTACACGGTACTTTGACCTTAGAAGCTCTATAACTAGTATATTCTCCTTGTACATTGTACACAAATATGGCACTGTAACAACGATAGCGCCAAAAGCCATTCCTTATAATAAGAGGCACTCACCACTTTCCACAGCGTCTGGGCAGGCATGGACACGTTGTAATCTATGTAACAGGAGATTTCCTGCGAGTACGGGGAGAAAGGGGCAGCAACATCATGTCTAGAAGAAGAGCGAAGATATACAATTAATATGGCCATAGGGTCCACATGCAATAACCAGAGGCAGGTAACCAAGCCTGCTTTATAAGAACTGTAGGTCTACTTCCACTCCAAATAGCCAATGATAGGTGATGGCCCACCATAGGATCAACATCAACATCATGTCGTAACCTCATGGAATGTTAGGCTATATGACCAACAGCTTAAACAATACGTCTCAACCTATGTCTAATTATGTTCCCCTAGCAACAGATTTCTTCAATAGACATGTTGGCACAGCCCTGGTGGCATAAAAGGCATGGAGCCGTCACAGTGATGCCGGATGGACATTGAATGTAGGAAGGGCTGCGGTTATGCATACAAACCAACAGAGGTGTGTGGCACATACGTGTTGAGAAAGCGGGCTGTCATTCCATGTACCACTTGTATGGTATCTCCGTGTCGCACGGCCTGTGGCGGAGATCCGACAACCATTGCTTGTCTGCAAGACAAAAGAGAAAAGTTAGTAGAGAAACCTATTCAGGGACCAGCCTGAACATTTAGAAGCCAGAGAAGAATTCTCCTATATAAAATCTTCCTAAAACGTAGTGTTACGATTCCCCCCCCCCTCCCCTGGCTTGAATTCCATGGTTACTCTGTAATGAGTTACCCCTCACAGACAGATTAAACAGATGATACTCCCCGTGGAAGCCAAACAAGACGCAGATGTGCTTTCTATGATGAGCAGGAACTTATTACCAAAAAAATGAAATATATACTGTGGCAATGTACAAATACAGCAATACCTACTGAAAATAGCATAACACACACCTAGACTGACTATTACCTGGCTGGGTCCTTCACAATCCACCAGTTATTCACGTCTTTGTAGGGGTAACAGGTGACCTGCTGCTGGTGGGAGCTCCCTCTGCCACCATCGTACCTACAGATAAAAGACACTGGTGAGAGGAATATTCATTTATCAAAATAATTACTGAAGGCAAGCGACGAGTAATATGACTGCTTGCAGAGCGACCTCTGAGCTAACAAATCACTTCAAATAAATACATAGTATGGGGCTTGTAGAGCTCCTACGGGTGAGGAAAGGTGTTTATAGCTGTGGTGCATTTACCAGCTTAATCGGCTTGCTAGGGTAAGCACACAGGAGGTAAGTGCGCATCGGTGGTGGTCTGGCCAAGGATGTATCAGCCAGTAAATGTTTCTTTGTACTTGCCTTACTGGGTAGGTATGTTTGTGTGAGTGCAGCCAACATGGAACCGGTTTACCAAGCGTGTTCCGAAGGGTGATCTGTGAGCCAAATGCCACCTCTAAGGGTTGTCCTTGAGTGATCCGGGACAGACCTCCCTGCAAACAGCAAACTGGATTAGAAACGCCTATCAAACGAGAGACAGATTGGGCCTCTGGTGTCACCAGTAAACCGAGCCCCACGGGGAAAATGTGCGTATTACCTCCAGACTGGCTTGAAACGCACTACTCATTATGTGGTCGTGTGGGCCAGAACGGATCAGTACTGACAAGTGTATGTAGAACATCCCCAGGTACAGGGCTGCAGGTACCAGCAGCAGAGCCAAGCCACGTGCCAGCACATGAAACAGCACACACATCTGTAACACAGAGATTACCGGTCAGCGGCTAGTAACAGCCGCGCAGAGTATAGGTAAATGAAACAAGTTACATACATTGGACAGGGTCCGATCACCAATGAGCCACCAACACTGCGTTGCGGCAATAACCAAAATCAGAAGATAGGAGAAGAGACCCATGTATTTCACCCTAGAGGCAACAAGAAAGAGATTGGAGAGATGGAAACAGACGCGGTATAGAGTAAGACAGGACTTTCAAAGGTAAAGAAAGCTGATGGAAGTGACTACTCACCCTACAGCTAAGGAACAGGAGATCCCGGTGAGAAGCAGCCAGAACCACCAGCATAAGGAGAAGGGGCTGCAGGTCAAAAGAAACATCCATCAGATTCATAATCTAAATTAATTTATCTCAGGGAAGCACAACTTTATCACATTCAGCAGGACCTAAGACAGCTATAAAGCAGAATAACAAGGAATTACCACCATTATCTATTGTTTTGTTATATAACGAGACACCAGGCGAGAGTGTCCTTTATCCCCATTAATACTTCATTAGGATTTTTTGCTAAACCCAACTCACTTATTATTAACAACGGTCGGTGGTGTCAAAGACAACAAAATGTATTTTTGTTCCTTTTGAAAGGATATCGCTAATATTGTGTTGCAACTTTTCATGTCCAAGTTAATGAAGACAAGATCAGAAACTCTTCCAAAAGAATAATGAAAAGGTTGCCCACCGATCTTATGCGATGAAACGAGTCAGCAGGCAAGCGATCTATACCTTATTGGCAGCGAGAACTCACCTTCTCTGCTGACAGCTACAGAACTTGAGGAACGAAAGGATAGCCAGGAGGATGAAGAAGATGAGCACGGACTCCAGCAGGATTAGTCGAGACTGAGTGATCAGCGAGTTCTCTGAGATGAGAGGGGAAAAGCAGGGAGTCAACAAACCTCACTACATATAAAATGCCCCGTCTCAAAATGTCATCAGAATTCTCCTCCTGCTCTACTAGTACGTCTGCCACAAAGTGGGCCAGTTCCACTCACTGGTATATACCGTATCACAGACACTGCTGGCTACGGTTCGCACTGACTCACCAAATAATATCAGCACGCCGGCCACCAGACCTGCTCTGGCAGAGAACCCCAACTCCACCACGACCTGGTAGGCGAGGGGGACGCAAAGAGCTCCTGATACAGCAGGCAGTAGCCGCAGGGACCAAACCGGGACATTGCTGGAATACTCTGTATAGGACGACAGAAAACATGGCAGATGTCACATGACGCCTCAGGTTAAACCCGTCAGTTCCAGAGGGATGAGGAACACTTCGTATTATGGCATCACATTAAGCACCATGTCAAGATGATTGTTTCACGGACTTACCTGCACCGATCCTGTTCCACATAAAGTTACCATCAAACCCAGCCAGGTAGCCTAGAAAATAAACCCAGATTAAATCAAAACAGGGTTATTGAGTAAATACATGTGATGAGGTATACTTGCTTTTGTTTTTTTTTTTTGTTTTTTTTTTACCTCCCAAAGCAAGAAGCATGTGTCCTAGAGGGGGACCACTATCATCCAAGAAAAATATCCGCTTCATGTACATCGATATAAACTGCCCATAATACACTTCGTCAAACCTGTGGGGCAAATAAACCACGTTATACTTTAAGAAGGAGCAAAAAAAATGCAGATCAAACTGTTTCCAAACATAATTCAAACTAAAATAAACAGCACAGAATAAAGACTACGCATAAAAAAGTCCCATAATGGTAATGAATCTATATAGTAGGTTCAGTCTAGTTTCTCTAAAGTACATTATGCTGGTGGCATTTTAGGCACTCGGATAAATGATAAATAATACGCCATACAAGCTCAAGCACTAATGAGTAATGTTTTTTTTAAACCTCTCAGGCGACGCATGCGTACAGAAGAAATAACAAACACGTAGCGCGGGTTAAACCCGACAATACTCATAGCTTCAGGGCGTGCATTCCATACGCAAGAGCCTCGCGCTGCCAAAGAAATCCATAAAAATAGAAAAATATAGCAAATAATAAAAAGAAAATGTTTCTAAAGCTGAAAAAATTCATTTTCTTTCTAGCTCCTATTTTCATTTTTGAGAGATTTGATTTATTTAAAAAAAGGCTAGTTCTGTCAGAGACATAAATGAACAGACAATCTCTAGATTGTAAGCTCTTTTGATCACGGCCCTCCTGTTGTTTCTGTAAGTCAAACTGTTATGTTATATACCAGTTGTCATGTCCTGTCTACCCATTGTACAGCGCTGCGGAATATGGTGGCGCTATATAAAGCAATAAATAATAATAGTACATACACAACAGCGTGCGGATGAGACAGGGACCAGAGCCGGCTGAGGAGGCCAAGCGCTGTCAGAGCCACCAAGAAAAGATTGATATTTAAGGTGACCACGAACGGCGGCTTCGAGGAGACGGGCATCCTGTAGGAAGGAGATAAAAACAAGCACCATGTTCATCGCGTATCAGATACAGATTACAGACCCCCCCCCTTTAATATTATGCAAAAGATTAATTGGGCTCATTAAAAAAGCCTGTTTACTAACGGAGTTTCAGGTCATTTGAGGCGATCTCTAGTAGACTGTAAGCTCTTGTGAGTCCGACCTCTTCGTTATAACGCACCAATCACAATGAGTGCCAAGCAATACGCAGGTGCTTTGTTAATAAATAAATAATAATTACGGTCTCAGATGATAGAGACATTAAAGCTTAAATTAGCCACTTTTATACAAACAGAAATCCGGCCATGAAAGGTAGTGCAAGCAGCGTTCCTATCAGTACCCAGAGACAGGCTGCTATAGTCTACTATGGAGGGTAAATATATAAGGCATGCCGGTATATGGAGGTACTATCTATAGGGGGTAAAGGGGGGTACCGTTACCGGAGAGAGTACTCGTGTTACTGCAGCAATTACTCCGGAGTACCCTACCTCAGCCTCCGCAACAATCCGGGATCGATTGGTTACGTCTGGGCGCACGGGCGCTCGGCTAGCACTGTCTGCCTGACACGTGATACAACGTAACAGGCTGGTCCTTCGCGCAGATCGATCGCATGTAACAGGCATCCGTCATACATGTAACATTACACTTATCAGTGCCGTTTTAAAGCATGTTGCACTTTATATGTGATGGGCAGGGTGTCAGCCTGCGGGGCCCTGCCAGTGAATGGGGTTTAGTTATAAAGAGTATCCCATAATAAAGCATGGCTGCACAGGGAATGCTACTGCTTCAAATAGATTACTCACTGCCTGGCCAATGGAGATGACCTCATTAGCTATGACCCAGCTATCCTTTGATGTTCTCCAAAGAGGGCTGGCCCTAGGCCCAGTAGCTAACCCAAAGAAAGGTTCCCATACGGGCCAGCGGCAGTCAGCATAGAGAGTGAACACTACAGGCGTGCAACACAAAGTGCCCCTGTTTGGGTAACCGCACTTCGCAAGAACAGATGCATGACAGCGGCACGTCACTTCGTCCCTCGATTGTCTAAAACGACTGGACGATCGCGGTGCATCCCATGCATTGATACGTGAAAAGATAGCGCTTCACTTTGTACATTTTCGTTCCACATACTTGCACAAGACCCATTGTGTACTTTAATGTGGGTTTAGGGTGTCCAACCTGCGGCCCTCCAGCTGCTGCAGGACTACATCTCTGAGACTGGAAGAGCGGAGATTTCATAGATGACAAAGGTTTTTACAGTAAGGACAATAAAGATATAGAATTCACTGCCAAGGGAGGTGGTGTTATCATACATTAGATGCCTCCAAAAGGGGTCTGGATATTTATTTATTTTTTTTTTTATTTTTTTTTAGAAAGCCATGACATACATCACTATAATTAGAATAATATAATAAATGTTTTAGATCTCCTTGATCCAAGGAGAAATCCGATCGCCTCTTGGGAGTCAAGAAATACATTTTTCCCCCTGATGGCAGAATTCGAAGTAGCTTAATACGTTTTTTTTTGTTGCCTTCTTTTGGATCAAGAATAGGAAGGTTAGGTAGAAGGTTTGGACTTAAAGGACTTAGTACATAAGGTTGAAAAATGACCTATGTCACTATATATTATATATATTACACATATATACACACACACACAAAAGCACATGATGTGCATTACTACAGAGGCAAGTAAAAGTAAGATACTACATATACACTGTACATTGTATTTATTTGTTATATATATCTATATATACACAAACTACCAGACTAAGCCCCCTGTGTTGCAATAGAAGAGGCTATCAGAGTACAGAAGACATTTACATGTTAGAAGAGATTTTACAGGATCAGACAAAAGCAAAAGATTGACACGCAAAGGCATAATTCAGTACAGGTGAACAGAAACTACAACTCCCATAAACCTCTGCAAGCCCTGCATTCTTTACAACCGCTTGATTTCTATTGGGAATCGCTTCTGGTAATCGCGTTTTACCACCTGAAAAGAAACGATGCAAGGCTTGGATCCAATTTACGCTAAAGTGTAGGGAACATTTTCCATAAAAAGGGAGAATTTTGGAGAAAAAAAAATTTGTTTAGTTTAAATAGCAACAAATCAACAAAATATTTACCTTTTCAAATATTATAATCATGCATTTTTTTTTCCCATCATCTCTCTGTATTTAGAGATTAATAGAGTATGGGACATACGACAATTAAAAAACAAACAGTAAGATGCATTCTAACCAATTCAGTTTTTCAAGTTTGCGTTTTCTAGTATTCTTAACACCTGGGAACCTGTGAAATAATTTGGTGATTATGAAAAACACATTGCGGAAAGAAAGGGGGGGGGGCGCACTTTGCTATATACATACAGGCCTACAACACCAACAAATAAATGAAGCTGGGATGAAGGATAAAACTGGGGAGCACGTGGTGCCCTTTATTCATTTTTTGTTATTGCTCCGTTACAGTGCCAGAGATGCCATCCGACCATCGCTTACAAAGAGGGTAACAAGGGCTTGGCATTGAAGAAATCTTGTTTCAATTCTTCCGAATTTGAGTTCTTGACTACTGCGGGCATTTACTATTCCAACCAGACAGTTTGACAATGGCGTTGGAAACCAAGGCAATTTACAGAAGCACGCGTGGCAGAGACATTGGCCGAAGATGCCCCACCAGGTACGGTTGCTGGGTTCGTGTCATGACGATTTCTTTTTAAAGTTCTGCACTAAATTTAATGCGGAACGGTAAAGACTCTCAATCTGCAGCTAATTTTTTTGCATTTACATTTTTGGCTTCCATAATCCTCCGGAGAAAAAAACACCATGAATCCAACGGCAGAACATCCACGGAGAGACACGTCTGACCCGGCAAAGCAAAAGAACACAAAAGCAACAGTACAACTTTATGAAGGGAAGGCATTCTTTATTAGAACTGCTTTGATTTGGACACTTCTTCGGGGCCACAGGAAATGTCCCTCGTGTAAATTTACATACAGGAACTATATATATGACATCACGTCTAGCTAGTGCATGATACAGAGCTAGCTCTATCTCGGTGATTCACGGCTTTTGTGCCAATAATGGATCTTAAGTTTTTTTTTTTTTGTTTATTTAGGGGGGGTCAATTCATTTTAACAAACGTGGTACCCTGGAGATTCAGTGACCTACAACAAAACGGTTATCATACGCAGATGGATCCAGTGAGCACAGCAGAGCATTTTAAGTAATTACAGGAGTAGATACATAACCAGAAAAAAAAATCAAACTAGATAAATTTGAATTGCTTCATTAAAACGGTACCACCTAGAACACTGCTGTCCAAAAGGCAAACAGGTGCTTCTGTATTACATCACAAATTAATAGTATCTCACGGCCAGACCTTTGCTGTAAAATGGTATGGTCCAACAGAAGGAGTTGGGCAGAACCAAGGAACAAGGGGAAAAAACATTTATATTTCATACAACAATCTGTGTATTAAGATATAGGTTGTGGTTTTCGTCTCTAGTCACGAGGCTAGCAATTACTCAACGTACTTAATTATTTCTCCTGTCAAACAACAGTACATATATAACAAGCTATTAAGCGTTCCAGTACCCAAAAGCTTTAAGTTGCCAAGATATTTATGTGTGAAAAGGGCAAAATCAGAGGTTTGTTATCTAGAAGACATATCCTTTAATGCCCATCGCAGTGAACTGGAACAACCCACATCTGATGAAACGCAGGACGTTCTTTTTGACTACAGGGTTAAGATCAGGGGGTATTGTGAAAGCCCCCCCAACAGTCTAGTATCCTGTAAAATGAATGTTAGTTGGGGCTATTCAGATACACCACCTATTTCCCAAATAAATACCGTGTAACCTGCTATAGAGAATACAGGAAAAAAAAAAGGAACAGGTTAATAAACTGTCCACGGCTCTGTTTGCCTTGAAGTTCAAAGTCAAAACACTCTCGGCCCGGGCGTAAAAACGAAAACGTAGAATGGTGGCGCTATCCAGCGACTGCGGGAGAGAACAAATATAGCGAACGCTGCGTGATGAAGCAAGAGTAATTACAGATGAACTTGTACGGGACATTCAACCTCACGAGGAAGCTCACAAATGATCCCGACAGGTCTTGTCGCTCCTTATTGCGTAACAAAAAAGAAAAGAGGCATGACCCAAAATCAGACAATCTTAAGTTTACTTGGAAAGTCACGTTGCTAAGCAGGAATGTCTGCAAACATGTACACGCGTGGTGTCGCGTCCTGCTTCTTAACGGTTAACCGACAATCTGTGCAAAGCGTGTTCGAGCAGAGAGACTTGCGGTACGCGAGGGATTCTAATATGTACAGCGACTATGAAACCATTAAAAGAGAAAGGAAAAGGTCGCATTTATTTGCCCAGCCTGTTGTCTCGGTTAGTGAAAGCGGTTTAATGGAGCACAGATTTTGAATAATCCAAACAAGGGGGCATCACATAATAATAACGAGAAGGTTTTCCAATCAGTGAAGCCAACCAGTCCAAGAGGGTAAAGACCACCCTGATTCATATAAAACCGACATAAAGCCAGTCACAAGCCATCATCAAATCACTAACGTCTCTCTCGTATATATTTAAAAGTCCGGCGTGAGTCGCGTCGACCTGTTCCTTGCGTGTCTTCCATCGAAACTTTAATGTGATAAAACAATACATGGAGGGTGGGTTTTCTTTTTAAATACGTAAAAACACCGAGCTTTTGCACAACAAAAAAAGGTTCGTCTAAAATCTCTGCAGTTTGCCGTAAGCTAGAGCTGCCTTAAAGAAAAGAAGAATAAAATAGGGGACAGAAGTACTTTAAAAGTCAGAACTAAGGAAAGAAACAATGGCGTCCCGGTGTTCGACGTCGGCTGCCAGATGGAGGTGGGGGAGGCCATACACAAACATCGAATGCATGGCCACGTGATGAGGGGGATGGAATCGAGACAGTAAAAGGCCCGTGTAGCTCCACGTAAAACACAGGAGTCCGTTCGACTAGAAGACCTAACGTTATGGCCACAGGTAGTTTGCCCAGCTGGGAAGAGGGGTTATTGTCCGACTGTTCGTGTGACGGTAGAAGCGGCAGGGGGGCTGTTCTCAGATGAAGGACATGGAGGCCGGGGCTGACGGCTTCAGATGCGAGATGGAGAAAACCGGTTGGTATATACAGACTTCGCTTTTAAGCTTTGCTTTCTTCCACCTTCACCATCTGAGGTTTGATGGCCCCCGTGCGGACCGGCTTCATCGGATTTGGCGACGGCTGCTCAGGGAGTTTGGGGGACGCCAGGCAGCTTTTGCCGTCATCCGATCTCGGTTTTACCTGTTCCAAGAAAACGAGAGAAAAGAAAACACGGAGATCGGCATTAAAAACAGAGCAGAGGAATATTTTCGGCCGCGGCGGCATTATCGGCTTTTCCTCAATCGCAGAATTTACGGCTAACATTTCTCGATCACGAAAGGCCCCGAAGCTGATTACATTAATCTACAGAACATAACCGGCTGTTTGGGGTGTGAGATTACTGAAGCGCCCATTGTGAACAGACTTGGAACAAGCCAAGTAATGGTGCTTATGGATTAACGTATATAGATGTATCAGAGCCACGCTCATGCGTATACCATGCAGAGCTGCCATCTTAACCTGTTCCTGTTCTCAGGGAGTGCACGGTTATTCCTCCCCACCAAGTTCTCTCCCCCCTGGTAAATTGACGATTGTTCAATTTCCTGAAGTTCTCTCCCTTCTCCTCCCTAAACCAATCTAAAACAGACAACACTAGCTTGTTCTACCTTACTCCGCAGATCTAAGTTTTCCTTGGATAAAATAACCCTTTACTTTAATTCTATCACCAAAACCGCATCGATCGAAGAGTGAAAAGAATAAGCTCTAGGGAGTCCCTATAACTAAATGTAGTCACACTAAAGCTGCGACTGTGACCGTCCCCGTTTAACGGAGGAAAGGAGGCGAGGGGAGTATGAAAGCTGAGCCAAGAAAAGATGCAAGGAGGCCAAGCACAGCGCAGAACGAATAACCAAAGACACACGACAAAAGGCAAGTCTCCAGTATAGCAGGACATTACATTCTATCACATGTAACTTATCCACGGAAGACACTTTCATGCAACCCAACCTTCCTAAGGCACTTAAGGTGCCGCTACGAGTACTCGGCACGACCTACGCTGCGGACACGGGTCGGAGGTAACGTTAAGGGCCATCTCTGCAGCCAGTGAAGGATAATGTGAGCGTTGCAGATGAAGGCTGTGAATCACGGGCTTTACCTGTTGAGGATAGTGTCCCTGCACAGACCCCAGGTTGGCAGAGTGCCCCGCTCCGGGTGACTTTCCACTGGGACTAGCTGAATTGGGCCTTAAAATAAAAGGCAACTGTTTCAGAAGAAGAGGCAAAAGCATAGAACCAGACTAACAGGGCCAGAGAAACGAGACTAAACAGAATTGGGAGGGGGGGGTTGCTCTACAGTTACCGACAGACGAACGTCTTATATCGTCGCACTGAGTAACATCTACCTAACCTGACTGATTGTGGGAAAGTGGGTGCCGGACTCCAAGCTTCAGCTTCATTCAGACATAGAATTAGACATACATTTTAGAATAGCAGCATGCAAACCGTAGAAGAAAAAACAACATGCCGTATCCTTAAATACGCTTTCCATTGACCTTATTAAAACACCAATAATACATAACGATTCGCCTTAGTAAGACTGGGTTGCCACCCTACACCTCCTTAGTGGCCGGCTGATTAAGCAGCTTAGGCCTGCCATAGGATTGTCTGTACTAACGGAGCGGTCTAATTCAGGACAAGAATTAGCATTCATATCGGTCAGTTCACAAAAAGCGGAGGCTTCAAGCAGCCACGGATCCAGCCTTCCGGCAGAGCAAAGAATTTATGTAAAGATATTTAATTTTATCTGAGCATAAGAGGAATTTACAGAGCGTTTCATCCAAACCTGGCTCTTTCACTTCTACTATTGCTTGAAAGCCATAATTAGTAGTTTGAGGGAAAATAACAGGTTGAAATAAACAGAAAGTTCGACGTTCCAGAGCCCTTGTGTTTCAAGCGATGCCACGATTGGTAAAGTCTTTGGGGCTCCTTAAGCGGAACGAGTAGCGCCCCCGCATGCCGTGAATTCTTACCGGTAGGAGTGCTGCGTTTGTATGGAGGGCATGTTCTGTTTGCCGTCTGCAAAATGAAAACCTTTCATCTCCATCTGGGAGGACTGAGGAACAGACAGGAGAAATCAGACCTTAGGACGTGGAACGCTAATAACCCCCCCCCCAAAAAAACCCATTAAAAGACACAACGCTTAACAGAAATATAAAATGTACGTAAAACCAAGACGCCCTTACCTCTCTGCTTGCAGTCATGATGGAGGGCTGCATCCTGCGCGGAGCCCCCACTGGCAAGTTCTGCCCTTGGGGTAACTGAATGGACTGTGGAAGGAGCATCGCCTGCTGGCCAGACCCGTAACGGGGCATCTGGAGCTGCGACATGGTTAACTGTAAAGGAAAACGCCAATTACTACCTACGAAGTATCAAAGATATTTCATTCAACCTGCCTCGGAACATACTACGCCACTGCTGCTGCTGAGACGCACGCTAATTCCTCCCCTGACCCATACAAACTATCAAACCAGCTAGAAGGAGTAACAGATTTAACAAATCCCTTCTCAGACGCACGCCTGCCTACGTTCCAAGCTTGGAGGAAGAGTTTCGGATTTTTACTTTTTGGGAAGGTCAGCTTTCTGGAGCAAGGAAGGGGATGCGTGTGCTTTGGATCACCCTGGGTGGTGGATGCGCGACCAGCTGATATATCCGAGTATCCAGTTTAACTTTCAATCGGTGCATTCAGTAATCACTTAAGGCACGATGTGAAGATCTAAGTATTTCTCTACCTAAACCAAGCCTTTAATCTGTGGAGGCCAGGGGGAAGTTAAAAAGATAATTTGGCTTGTGCTATGCACGATAGGGCAAGTTTAAATACTATACAACGAAACACATTAATGCCACGAGAGGCACGGTGCTCTACCTGCGTCAGCTGGGAATCCATCATCTGAGAGGCTCCCAACCCCGCGGCCTGGTTCAGCTGGCTCTCGTACACCAGCTGCTGGCTTCCGTTCATGGTCTGGTAAGAGGCAGCCTGGGTTTTCACCATCTCCAGGGGTTGCATGCCTGGGAACTGGGTGTACGGCGGCTTGAGACCGGTGCTGCTGGTCAGTACCATGGTGCTGGGCTGAGAGAGGCTGGGGTGCATATACACCTGGGACCTGAAGGACGAGAAGGCTACAGTCACAAACGCACAACAACCACAAGGCTCGGTTAATCCATAAAAGAGTACGAGGAGGACATCAAGAAGCTTGTAGGGGATAGCAGTTTATTTTACAGCATGTCTCGAGCTTTGAACACAGTAGCTCCCATCGTCCCTTACAAGCTACTTATTTCCCACCTTCGCGTACATATAATTCGGAATTTGAACCCGGCTTACCTAAACGGCTGCATGGAGCTGTACATCTCCTGTGACTGGGAGACGGGGAGGCCGCCTCGTAAACTCAGCTGGGCTTGAGCTTGAAGCGATGTGTGAAGTGAGATGGGGATCTGCTGAGCCGCTGCCGCCTGTCACGGGAGAGAGGACATTAGACCAAAGCGACCAACTAACTTCATCCTGACCATTACTGAACAGTTATTATATGGAACATTGAACAAAGCATCGCAAGTTGGGAGATTAGCAAAGGGCTCCATATAATGGTTTTTGCCTTCCATCCCATAATGGAGTTCTACTTGACACCAAAGGGGACATTGTCCAGAAGATGAACTCGGTGGAGCTCTCCATTCATAAGCTTACCAATTCTGCAAAGCTGTTTATACAAGTTACGTCGTCGTTGCCTTTAGCCACAGTTACAAGTGACTTGGACCAGGCTTGGGTCCATATAACATGTATTTAAATAGTCTCCTATAGAGAAATATTAGTCTCTCAGCAATATCATTTCCTCAGTTCCCTTCTGAGTACAAGTGAAGAGTCAGAAGGATCTATTGAAACATCACAGAGACCTCCCATGTATGTTCTGGAAACAGATGCGTGTATGTGCTGGAGGATAACTGAGCGCTATATCATACCTGCTGGTAGCCCTGCTGCTGAGGTATAGTCTGTTGTAACAGACGAGGCTGGCTAGCAAACACGTGGCCATCTAGGTACAAAGGAGGGATGTGGTTACCTGAAATGAGAAGAGTGGATGAAGAATCTGACCTCAAGCTGCCTGTAGGCAGATACATTAAACACGAGAGAGCCATACATGTACAAGTCCCGTGTTTGGCCGGCCACGCTTGATCACTCAACATTGTGGGTTTATCAATTGCACCTTACACTTGTTACAGTCAAGTCTCTCAGTAACACAATATCCTCATTTCTCTTCTGAGTACATAGTGAAGAGTTGGAAGGATCTATTGGAACATCACAGAGAATTACACCCCCCCCCCCACACTTAGAAAAACAAAGCACGGAATGATTCCAGCGAATGGCGAACATTGAGATTTTACCTGGCATGGAAGCAGACGGGGCCACTGAGGCAATGGGCATGGGCGGCATTGAGACCCCACCAAACGAGCTGTAGTTAACCCCAGTGGAAGCCCCTACACTGGAGGGGGGCTGGATTCCCGAGCCAGAGCCCGCGGGGGAGTTTTGCTCTGGCAAACTGGGTGAGTTTTCCCAAGCTTTGCGTGCAGACTCCATCTGTGCGTGCAAAGAAAAATAAAACTTCAGCTTCTTTATTATCAAGGTTGGATCTCATTCACTATATACCACGATGCAAACACATGCTCAGTGTTCGTGCAAATGAAAACAGAAGCGATTGGCACTCTGGCGGCTTTATGTGCTCGCCGTAAAGTATTCCAGATAATTAGGCAATGGTGGAAATATTTAGTGGAAGGGGCCGTTAGGTGAAAGTACCTTCAGAGTAAGCTCAGCAGTGGGGTAGGACATTGGATTCAGGCTCATGCCCTGCTGGAGATGGTGATCTCTTCTCAGAATAGGTATGGATTGTGTTAACCCTGCCTGAAAGAACACAAAAATCATCAAAATACGGTAAAACCGAGCAATGAAACGCATACGATTTACAACTCTGGCAAAACTATCGCTAGATATGGAGCACAGAACACGCTTGGAAGAGCGTGCCAACAATTTCTATGTTTTAAACAAAAAAGGGAGCCACATATTCACCCAACTTAGAAATTCTTAAAGAACTTTGGAACTGGACCAGAATTTCTCTTTTTCCAGATGAATAGAGCTAATAAAACCTTTGCCACGTTAAATGTTCTTCTTGGGTTCACTTTTGAACCATTTGGAGAAATATTAGTCTCTCAGCGATACAATTTCTTCAGTTCCCTTCTGAGTACATAGTGAAGAGTCAGAAGGATCTATTGGAACATCACAGAGACCATAAAGAAGAAACAAAAACAGACTAATGTATGCGCCGGATGTCGATGTGCTCCTGTGTACCGGCAGTCTGTTTTGGCAGACTTGGCTGGCTAGCAAACGTGGCTATTTAGTGGTTGGGTGAAAATCTGTTTATTTTCTTACTTTGTTAGCCAGAGCGTCCTGAAGTTTTGTGACTGTGTTAGCCGTAGAACCAGGAGCTCCCCCGGGAGGTAAGGAATAGTCTGCCTCCTGTGCGAGAGGAATAATAAAAATAAATACAGAAGGCATAACACAAAGCATAAGTGGAACGCACAAAAATCAGCTACTTGACACAAACTGGAGACCCACAAACGGGTAGCAACTGTTAAAACATTTTTATAGTACGGAGGGTCCATCATAGACCAGATTCATTACAATCTGTATGAAACATGTATTATAAAATGAAAACAAAAGTAAATGCTCACTTTTGCGCTTACTCCAAACTCAATTGGTGTAACTGGGAGGACAGAATCCACATGGATTTCAACCCCGTTAACCGGAGGGACGCTGCCTTCTAAACGCTCGGTGCCTTCGGAGCCTTTTCGGTTCTTTAGAGAGCGCTCGTTCCCAATGGGACCAGGCTTGTGGTCTTTGTTCACCACCGAACCAGCTTCAGAATCCTTCAGGAAGAGAGAAATGTTTAGATGGAATTCGTCGTGTAAAGACACGATCACAAAGCAAGGACTGGCATGCGGAGAAATTCAAGGGCGACAATGAAGCCTCCCCGAAAACTTCAGACAAAACAGTGCTACTGACCAAGTTGAAGCCCAGAGCATTTAAGGGTTAAACTAAATCTGCATATTGCCAGAGAACATCTCACCTTTCTGTCTGCTTGTTTCTGTCCTTGATCTTTAGGGCAATCTGACTTGGACTCCACCATACTCGTGCCGTTTATCTCATCGGGTTTCATGGTGCCATATGGGGAGCTACGCTGAGACGACGTTGCAGATGACTCCCGAGACTCGCTTAGGTCAATGCCGCTGTCACCTTGACTTGATTTGAAGCCCTACCAGTCCAAGCAGAGAATGAATCAGAACATACATACATACATATATGAAAGCTGAACCAACGTGTTTCGGTTAACTTGCTTGAAATACAACACTACAAAGAGTCTGTTAATCAGAGAACCAGAGAGGGAAGAGAGAGGAGGACAGAGGAATAGAGAACAGGAAAGCAAAGTGAGAGAAAAAGATCGGGAGAATACGAAAGAGAGTTCTTTGTTTAGGAGGAATATAAATGAAAGCCAATAAAGGACATGCCTACAGTGTTTGATATTGAATATGGAAGACATTTAAAACCTAAAATTCGGTGAGATCCCCTTGCAGCACCCATCAGAATCCATGACTACTTGCATGCTGCATGATTTAATTACTGGAAAGTTTAAAGCCCAGGTTCTCAGGACTATAGTCTCCTCAGAAGGCCTTAGATTGAGTACATGGTGAAGGCTCAGCAGGATCTATTGGAACATCATGGACACTGGGACATGTAAAAGACACTGCTCCAAAGGTAACAGTCAGGACATTTCTTTAGAATATTCAAGCATTCTAACATACCTCCGAGGAGCTGGACTCCGTGCTAAAGGCACTCACAGGCTTGTTCCAGGCATCACTGCCAGACTGAACAGACATACCTGTGCAGGTGAGAAACAAACATGCGCACACATTACCCCAAACCAAAACTACAACAGCAATTATACAAAGAAGGGGCTCGCAAGATGATTTTATTGTTTTTTTGCTACGTTTAATGGTCATCTAACCTTGGCTGTTATTCTCCCAGATCTCTTTGCTGTTAACACTGTTCTGATCCAGGCACATGCCGTTCTGCTTTTTGGCAAATCGAGGAGGAATTCTGGACTGGATGCTGTTGCCTTTCGACGAAACCTAGAATGAGAAAAAGTGTTGGCCATTGGCTATGTATGAACCCCTTTAAACACATCACCATAGAGCTCAAAACCATCAGAGTTAGGCCAATGAAGCGTCTTTTTATTTGGGTTTAAATATTAGGGTATAATTACCCAGGATAATGCATAAACACTGCTTTATTGCATATAAGCACCTCACCTGAACCATCTGGTCCTTTTTCTTATGGTCTTTGTCCAGCACGCGACTTGGCTTATTGACCGCGTCAGGATAACCATCTCCTCCTACTTCGGAGTCTTCGTCCAAGACCAGATCTGTATTAAATAATAGGTGGTGTCAACACAGCTCCATGCAAACCAGAAGTAGAGAGAGAGAGTGTTGAAGAGGAACCTACCGCTGTATTTCATATCAAACTGCGCTATAGTCTCTGCTTGCTCTTTAGCCTTCAGCCCACATGGCCTGGAGTCCCTTTCATGGTTTTTTCCAGAAGAATCTCCATGGTCACCGTGTATTGAGTGCTCCAAGCTGTATCTATGGCGGCTGCTCTCTTGGGAGTAGGAGTCGTCAGAGCATCGACTGGAAAAAAGTACAGAAAATTACAATTAAAATACATTCGGGGGGGGGGGGGGAATTTCCGGGATCAGCGTGTTCGCAGAGAAAACGGCTACACATTCGCCTGTTTGTAGCACAAAGTATTGCGGCTGTGTGTAATATTTGGGCAGAACCTTTTGCAGGTGCTAAAATACAAAATAAACCTGTTAATCCTTAAAGGGAAACTGCAGAATTTTAATTCAGACAAAATTCAAGATGGCTTCTAATACACATTACCATGTCAGCAAAAGAAACATACGCAGGTGTGTCGTCTTATTTTCTTTTTCAAATATTTTAATGCTTACACTGAAGTATAGAGACAAAAGATTCCTAATCCTTCTGTAATCTCGCAACTAAGATTGGTCCTTTTGCGTAAAATAAGTCTATAAAAAAAATTGTGATATACACGTTTTTGTGATATACACCTTTTTGTGATATACAATTCATTTTGGATTCAAGAGGGAATTTGGAGTCAAATGTAAACAGCAATTACCTGCCCTTTAGCGGGACACCATTCTGCTGGTAATCGTTACGGGAAGAATTCCCACCGACTCTTGAAGGTTTTTCATCGTAACCAGAAGGCTCAACTTTTCGACGATCCACAAGAGGCCTCTGGCTGGAAAAGCTCCTTTTGGACAATTCTCTCTTTTCAGAGAACCCATTTCCAGATACATTTGCATCGCCCTCCAAGTCCACAGGCCTCTTTTCACTGAAATCACTGCTTTCCGATGCCGTTTCCCACTCTTCGTTCACATGTTCAGAGTTACGGTAAGAGGTTTCAGGAGACCTCCTTGTAGATGTGCCAGATTTCTCCCCTAATGACACCTTTTGGCGCACATGCCAGTGATCGTGGCTGTTCACGGTACCGCTCACCTCTTCACCGCTCCACTGGCCGACGGTTTCCCTTTCTTGTCTGAGACGTCTAAACCTCGGAGGTTTGTCTTGACGAGGAGGGCGCCTTCTACCAAAAGACCGCTTCTCCAAATTGTCTCGATCTAAATATTCGTCTTGGAAGAACGGTCGCCTGTCACCTTGGGTTTCGTCAAAACCTCTACCAGAATAAGAATCTGAATACCTACGATCCTGAACATAGTCCCTCTCTGTGTTCTGACGGGTCCCGTAAGACTCGGACGACGGGTTATACTCTTGCCAGGTAGAGCCTCCCGATTTGGGTTGCCAATTAGAAGACTCTTTGGAGGTGAACGGCCTTCTTCCGTAGCTGTTACTCAGCCTTGGGGGAAGGGATCTTCCAAAAGCACGCGGGGCTCTGGCCTTTGGATCTGTAGCGTTGGGATCATCGGAATAATTTCTATTGGACCTCCAGGAATCCTGGAAGTCACCCTTTTTTACATCGTCTTCCTTTTCTAAAAGGGGAGGTTCGCTCCCATTCTCCGTCCCCCTCTGACGTCTACGTTTGGGAAGCTCTTCATACTCTGAGCCTTCGCTGTGGGTTTCGCTAGCTACACGTCTGCGGGAAACCTTGCCTCTAAAGTCTTCCGGAGGGTTGAAGTCCCTTACGCCCCTTCCTCTACTCAATCTCTGCCCAGCATATGGGCCGACCGCGCCACGGCCTCTAAAGCCAAAATCTCTAAAACCCCTGCCTCTTCCACGGCCCTGAGACCTGGTGCCAAACGCTTGCTCTTCATCAATGAAAATCCAGTTGTTTCTTTTTGTCAGGGGCACGCTAGTAGACTCCCGAGAAGGCTTATTTTCCCAGCTTCTTTCAACTTTTTCTTGAGGGATCTCAGTTTCCTGAACGTTATTAGAGGGGAAAGCGCTTTTTTCTTCCGACGGGACTGAAGGGGAGCACGGAACCGTCAGATCTGTTTTGACAGCATTGTCGGGTCTCGAAATAAGTTTTTCTTTTGTCGTTTTAACCTGATCTTTAGTTTCTGGTTTGCTTTTTTCCAGCTCCTTCTCCTCCACCTTAAGTGCTTTGAGAACCGGTTTCTTTATCGGACCAGACCTTCGACTCCTGCCAAGGCTTTCGGACTGCTGTTGGTTACTAGATTTGGTGGAATCACCTCGCCAATGACCTTCCTCTGTGTTATCCTGATAACCACAGTCTTCCTTCTTCCATGAACCAGCATCCAATAATTGCTCCTCCTTATGTGCCTCTTCTTCTGCGCTGCTTGTTGTATCTGATGATTTATTATTTACATAGCCCCAACCTTTGAACTGAGGTTTTTTATCATTTTTGCCAAACTCTGAGCCCCTTGTGGATGAATCCCTTGCACCAATATGGTTTCCCATTTTAATGCCAGACTCTGAAGGCTGAATGGGCTGGTACAGAGCATCTTGCCCTCTTCTTTGAGGTGAAAGACAGCTGGTTATACTTCCAGAGGATTTCTTTTCATAACTGCTGGATGCTAAATAGTCCCCGTCTCGCTCTTCTAAGGGTCCGTGGTGGGTGTGTACACCCTCTGACCTTTCCCTTGAGACAGAGTAAGAGCTTTCGTTCCTGAAAGCAAACCAGAAAGTATATAAGTCGGGTCCGGACAACTGAAAGCGAGCTTTACAGACAAGGTTTTTCATTCATCCTGCGAACGCTCACTAAATCACTGCTTTTATGAATTGCATTATTATTCTCTGGGAAGGTACGACACTTTCTAAGGAAGAATTTGGAGCGTTTCCACAGTCATTGGGGGGGAAAGAGTCATATATGCATGCCCTGCAGTGAGCCTTCAACCTCGGCAGCCTTCTCAACTTTAGATACCTGTGATTCTTAAACATGGTGGTAAACATGTCCACAAAACCTAGCAGATTAAAAATGCTTTGGTCGTGTGCAATAAAGAGTCTCGCTGGGGTACTACGCCAATAAAAGCAGGTTACCTTCATTGGCACACCAACTGATATTTGCAAAAGATTAATAATTAATAAACTTTAAGCATAAAACCAAGAATTTGCTTTTGTAGACCGTTTAGGTTCTGCATGCTTGTGCCCCTTTGGACCTCATGTTAACCTTCCAAGCTTTAGGCATGTTCAGAACCATCCACCTGTTGACTTGTAACACACATTGAGTTCTCACACAAAACGGTAACTTTTCATGTAAAGCAGCTCGGGTTCCATAGCAGAACTACTATGAAAACCACGGCTGCACACAGACTGCCGGCTCATACGACAGCAAATATCATTTGGCAATAATCCTTTAAATGAGAGAAAGGAGGGGAAAAAAAGCAAGAAATCTCTTACCGGTAACTACAATCCGCTGCGTTCTCAGCCTGCTTCTGCTGGGGGACCGAGTAGACCTTGTTCTGTAAATGGACACAGCCATCTGGGCTCCATGTGGACACTGGTTCTGTTGATGGGGGTCTCCTGTCCGCTTGGCATTCCTCATTGCTCATAGACTCTTGCTGGATAATGTGTTTCATCACACCTAATGTTAAGAAAGAGCACACTATTATGAAAAAACCATCAAACATACTTCACTAAATGGCCGAACCTATTCCCCATCGTAAGTCTACCTCCATACTGCTTCAACTAAACTATTTTTAGACTAACATTTAATGGCAAATTTTAATAATTTCCCATGCTACACATGCAGTCTATTGTACCCCCATAGGAGCAGAAAAATACACAATTTGGCGGTACTGACAGCTTCTGAAATGAAAAGTGCAAACAGAACAGCAAGTTTTGTAAAAAGGCGTTAGACAAGACATTGTGGTTATACAGTTTACACCTCCCTACTCAGAAATAAAATGAACATGCGAAATCCCACCTGGAGGGTGTATGGATGGGGGATAGAAGTCCACGGGGGCACGACCCGGAGTCATCCGTGGATCCATATACGAAGGCATCATCATCCAGCGAGGATCAAACCCCAACATCTGCGGATGATGGGAATAGAAAGTGCGCGGCGGATTGGAATGGGAAGACGCCACGTATGCTGCAGCTTGCTGCTGGTGCTGCTGCTGCCATTGCTGCATCTTGTATAACTGCTCCTACAGGGGGATGAGACCATAAAGATTTACCAGAGGTAGATGTACATAAAACACATTACAATGTCCAGCAGCACATCGCTTGCACGTAACAAGCGTAGGAAGCCAAGCAACGTTTTGTTATTTTGTCGGAGAAAGACCGGCTCTTCTGCCTTTCTGTTCACCGCGTTGCGGGGAAGCCCGCTGTCCAGTGTGGGCACGCAACACCACAACACGATCGCGTACCTGGTGCTGCCTCTGAAACCGCGGAGGGATGAGCTTCTGGTGCTTATTGAATTCCTGCACTGGAGAAGTGGATTCTGGGTAATCCTCATCACTACTCGATTCTACCCTCTGTGCTACAGGAGGTTCTTCATCAGGATAATCGGGCAGGTGCTCCGGGGTGGAGTATTCTGGGGGGGAAAAAAAGTTGTTTTTTTTTTATCTTCATAGTAGCGCAACAGCAGTGCTAATAAATCCTATTAAAATTATCTACAAAGACATCCCAAAAATCAACACTTCTGAAATGACGGACTAGAGAAAAACAATGGAAATGCAGCACCGGGAACCTAAGGACTATTTAATGAATTAATAAAATATATACGATCAAGAGTTTTGGAGACTTTTTGGGATATATATGATCAAGAGTTATGGTAAGTAGTAAGCTGTGCGAGTTTAATTAAATATTGATTCAAATTCTCACAATTGCTTTTCCCTTTTAAAAAAGATAAATATTGCCATAAGCAATAGACTTAGTAAACAGTTTTTTTGTAAGGCTTCCAAGTTTCTTGTAAAATGTTTACGTTTTTTTTTTATTTTATTTTTTTTAAAAGGGGTAATAAAAAAGTAAATTCCTCAGTTTCCTCAGAGCTGTCCCAATATTTGGTGATTTAAAGGGGAGTCATTCACACAGAAGCTTATGAAATTCAAACGAGCATTTACTGCATAGGGGCAGCGGTTGCTTCATTATGGGGTCAGTAAGACGACTGCGTAAAACAATACATTTAATCACTACATCAAACAATGAGTGATATCCAAACGGAAACACTATGAATGTGATCTTTGAGCTCATGCTTCGCTAGATGAACATAACCTATGGCCCCCTGTGGACAGCCATACGTACTCAAGTAATAGAGTCGGGCACGAAATAACTAATTTCTATTAAGATAGATGCAACAGCTTATTTTTTGTTAAGCAAAATCAGCCTGCGCGTCCACCTTTCACATTTTGCCAAATATTTAAGATTTTAGGGTCTCAAAGCTCAACGTGTGCAATTTAAACGATTTACAAAACCTGCATTGCACTTGATATACTATATAAGCGCTGCGTAAATTGTTGGCGCTATATAAATAAAAGATAATAATAATAAAAGACTATTATCATATTCAGCAAAGTTTACAAAAAGTGTGAATTCGATGGACCAAACACATCAGGCAACCTGTACAGGAGTTTAATGCGCATGATTCCCCCCCCCCCCCAAAAAAAGGGGCTTCGCTATAATCTCAAGAACAGTACCAGTCCCCTCATATTAGCATTTAACCCCTTCATGATACAGTATATCAAATTGGACACTATATCAAAAATCTCATTTTGAATACATGTATTTTTTGGATAAGTAAGGGATAAAATCTTTTTAAGCTTATTTTTTTGCGTGGGAACTTTTATTTGTATTGGTATGGGATTTAACAAAAGGCTCAAAACATGCTACGTTTTTACAGTGTAGAAATTTGGCATAATCTCTATCCTAAGAGGCCGGGACAATTTTAATAAATTCAGTTGCAACTCGCTGGTCTCCATCTTTTTAAAATGCTTAGGAAAAAAAACTAAAGATGAAAAAAATATAAAGGCCTTGATTTAAATATATTGTTTTATTCAAATATTATAAATTGCACATTGTCTGAGGAAAATATACACAAATACATCAAAAACGCAGAAGGTTCTATTGCAAGTGCATAAAAAGAATCGCCAGTGATAAAACCAGTAAAAGCATGAGAGAGCATTATGTGCACGGCTAGTATATGGGATTCATTTACGGGACGGAGGACTAGTTGCCTACGCTCTAGGGGGTCAAAAACATGGGGGGCTTTATGTTTACAGGTACACTACCTTCATGGACATTTTAACTAAGAAGTGCAATTTGGAATGTATTTAGGCACCGTAAGCTCATGTACAACGCAATGTGTGTTAAACAAATACATAGGAAGCTTGCATACATAAGCTTGCGGAATTTATCCCATACAACGTGGCCTTAAAGCAGAATTTAAAAGGGAAATTAAATAATGTTGTCCACCAAAGCTGTAATCGCTTGATGTGTAGAAAGAACACATTTCCGATAAGAACGCTTGTGATATGTTGCACATTATCGCCCAAACATGTAAATATGTGCTATAAAATAAATATAATAGGAACGCAAGATGCCCGCTCCCCATAAGCCTAGGTTTGTTCACCTGGCAATACGGGAAAAGAGAGTACATAAAACACGGGACATGGTGGCTAGAAAAATACTACTCATTCCATGGCCCATTTATGTTTGGCAAACATTTCTAAGAGACTACATCATAGAGAAATATAAACTGGACAAGCACAGGCATCTGTATAATAAATAAGCTTGGTAACGTTAGAGAGCAATACAACTGCAACCGGGGATAGCATCTTACCACATCAGGTCACACAATAAATTACAGGTTAAATTGCTCTGGTGTCACTTGTTGTAAAAGTGTTTCTTTGTCAGGCGGGACAAATAACAAAATGGGGAGTCTGTAGAGGAAACGCGAGGAAGTAGCCGGACATTCAAACATGCACCAACCCTGACCGATCTCTTTAGCCCTCGCACACGAGGTTTCAGCTAACGATTTGAGAACGTCATCCTCCCATGTTGCCGTACCTCTCCGAGAAGCGTGACTATTCTCCTGGGAGCCGCTCCGGTCAGAGACTGGAGATCGAGGGTCCTCATTCTCCTTGTTCTCCGCTTGCCTCGGAGCATCTCCTGGCGATTTTGGAGTCGGTTTTGTTTTCTGATCCAGCTGCTTTAGTTTGGCGGCACACGCGGCCAGGCGCTCCTCCCGGGCACGCCGTTCCTCCTCTTCGCGCCGCTTGCGTGCGCGCTCCACTGCCTCCGACATTTCGGACTGGACAAACTTCTGCCGTGGCGGCGGTTTGTCTTCCTTCTCTTCGGCAGACTGCTGTCTTAAAATCGTAGCAGGGGCAGCAGGCTTCTGCAAAAACAAACATTTTTGAGGATGATCACAGAAATAGATATGATATTCGAGAAAGTATTAAACTGACCAAGGTTAGCCACATGTAACGTACATGTACAAAGGAAACCCTTTCACTACGACTGGTAGACATTAAAAGCTACAAGGCATGATTCCGAGAGTGTTAGAGGGTGGAAGACGTAGGGGTGAGGTGAGCAATCCTAATTTACAGGAAGATTAACACAGCGGTCTAGTATTTTTGTGTGCAAGGTCATTTTTCTTCAAACATTCCATTTAAAAGGGGAATGGAAAGCAGCCAAACGGTGAGATGAAGTCTAGCTTGAGTTCAGCCTACACGGCCATCTTTTACCTGGTGCTCCGCCACAGCTGCCCAGCTGCTTGGTTTTCGAGAGCCTTGCTGCAGAGGCTCCTGTGACCTCCGGATAGGTCGCGGATGAACCAGCGGATCACTCCTGATTTTCCCCTCTTCTATTGGATACTTGGCCTCGGCACTGTCCGTGGAAGTGAAAGAGACCTGACGTTGCCTCCTGCCGTCCCAGCCGTTCCTGGAAAGAGGCAAAGTCATCAATTACAGACCGTGCAGAAACCCCAAGGACAAGTATTTGCCGGTTAACAAGGAAAAAGTGAACACAGACTAAATACAAATAAAATATGCATGCATTATAAAAACTAATAATGGAAGGAACTATATCGGAGACCCCTGACACATGGGGGACCCTTCAGCAGAGCAGATGAAAGCCAGTGCATGCTGTTGAACATGTAACGTACTCCTTGCCAGAAGACAGTGTCCCATACTATGGCCTTTGCGAGATATAAAAGGCTTACCATTTAGTTCTGGCATCTTTGGCTGCCTCCTCTTCATCTTCATCCTCACTGAATTTAAGTTTCTCTGAATAATCCACTTCATCCTGTAGACCTGCAAGAAAATATACTAGAATCTAGAGAACTAAAAAGGAGCCAATTCCCCTTTCCAAGCATCAAGCTGCTACGTACCAGCCCAGCCGTCCTCTGCATCATTGTCAAGGTCATCTAACTCCTTGAGATCTTCGGCATTAATGATCGTGGGTCTCTGCGTCCTCTCCGGCTGTGGTCGCAGCGGACGTACGGAACGAGGTGGACCTCCCGGAAACCGGTTCTCTTTTCTAAGCAGCGGGGAGAGAAAGTACCATGTCAGCATATTCACGTATTTACGTGTAACTGAAACACAGACTTACTTAGCGGTAGTAGGGGTTCAACAGGTAAAAGCTCTCCAAACAAATGACCGGAATTAAGATTTACGCTAGCAGTAGGTTATTTCACGGAGACAAAACATATGCTGGCTTCAGATTTCATTTTTAATTAAAGAAGGGCATTACCCATCGTGGTCATTCATCTGGTACTGCCGAAATGGGACACGAGGTTCAAGGCGAGGTTGGGAAGCTGCGAGGACAGGAAAGGAAGCACGGTCCGATGTCCCAGCGGGTTCTGATGGCTGCTGAGAGCACATCTGAAAACAAAACATTAAACATTTACAAAAATGCCAAACCCATGAAGTGGTCCTAACTACACAACGGGAGGAGAAAATACGTACAAAAGCCGGTAACATATCATGGTAAGTCGGTGGATGGTATGTGTTCCCCATGAACTGTGAAGCCGCTTTTCGGTTGGGTTGAGCTGGGCGCAGCGAAAGCTCCTTGGTGTCGGTTGCAAGTGCTAAGGAGGAGCTGCCGTCTCCTGAAACGGCGGTGGTTTTGCTGCCCGGCTCAGTAGGAGAGACGGTTGGAGAGATGCCAGAAATGTTTCTCGAACCGCCCTCCCTCCAACTGGTGACATCTAGAACAAGGGGGGGAATAAAAAAAACAAGAAATGTCAGGAAAACAATGTGAATGCTTATTTCACAGTAAGTTAACATTGAAAGCAGCGCAAGTTATCTTTGTTCCTAGCGAGTTACTGTCCTCCGTTAACGTTACCATAGCCTCTACCTTTATTTTCAGTAGCATGGGATACGACGTGCCCTGCTGGGCAGCATTAGTTGCTGGGATCACAATAGCGGTAAAGACAGAACACTCGAAAGCTATTAAAATTCAGTCCAAATATTATCCCAGCTCGTTAATGAATATTATTGCTGATTATGTAATAGGTTAATTTTAGTATTTAAATCAATTGTTACATGGAAATGAACATGACATTAAATGCGTATCCCTGCTGAACCAAATCAGATTCCCTCTCACTCCATATATAACAAAAAATACAGACTACATTTCCAATGTGTTCAATCCATATCAGGGGAAGGGGAAAGGGACGACAGACAATAAAACGTTCAGAGCGGTTACCGGGAAGCAGGGCGAGGGGCTTACTCTGGGGGCGGAGGCTTGGTCCGGGCCCATACGATGGATCTAAGACGTTCTTTTCTTTGCCAGCCTTGTCTTGCTCGCCAGCTGCTTTCAGCGTTGGAAATTCCTCGGGAGAGAAGGACAACAGTCGGTTTGAGCCCCTTGAACCTAGGAAGGAAATAAAGATTAACCAATGGATTTATAAAACAAAGCAAAACGCGACGTTATATAATTAAATTCCCTCCTGTTCTTTATGTATTAGGTATAACTGTTAAATGTCAGGCGCTCAAAATCAATTACTGAAATGCCATTGCAGAGAAGGAAGCGCTAGGGATTTAGAAGATAATGGTATACTTACCACCTTCGTGTCCGGCTGGCTTTCCATTCAGCTGTGCCCATGACCTTTGCCCACCTGGCACTAAACTTATATTCTGTAAGGGTAAGAAGAAAGGTGGCATCAGACAGCCGCTGCGTGAAACTGCTGGACCGATAGTCCCCAGGGCTACTGGACAAACACTCTCTCCGTTTAACAAGGTATAGGGCCAGAGGAGAAACACATTGTCGATCTACATTGTCTTGGACTAATTCATAGATAACCCTAATTGAAAACCAGATCAAAAAGGATAAGGAAGAAGAAAGTCTGGGGAGGGGGACTGCAGACTACGTAACTCAAACAGGTTAGAAGAAAGTCGTTTGGCTGCCAAGATGTAGAATAGGGATCCGAATAATGAAGACCAACTTAATTTCAACAGGCGCTACAGAAGACAGGACACCTTCGGCGGTTCAAGGGAAAGTCAAGCTCGAGACATAGCTCACTCGTTTTCCCGTTTAAAACTGACATTTTGATCACATTGGTTCTTATCGCTCAGCGTTAGGAGATCTCTGCTGCGGTTTTACTCACCTCCTGATTTATCACTGGGTTCGGCTTCTGTAAATTGGAGAGAGACTTCTGCGAACCCTGCGGCTGCTGCGACTCCTGCGGCGCAGGAACTGTTACACTGGAACTGTAAAGAACATATTAAACATGTAAATACCCCAGGAACGGGTGTAAATCCTGCCTCTGCACCTACGAGGATCCTGCTGGCGTTAAGGAAAGCTCTGACAGCTAGTTATCCGACAGCGGGTATCGCGGAGCAGTAGTCTGTGTACCTGCCCTAAGATGCAGGGGAACAGAATAATCCGCATCTACCGTCTCGCCACCTATCCGAGGGGTACTGGTCACAGAACTCACCTCTTTTGGTCTGGCTGCTCCTGTTTGTTTGCCCATCCTGTTCCGTCCTTGGGCACGATAATTATATTTGGGTCGTTTCCTTTATTCTCAGATTTCAAGCTTGGCAGGTTTGCGGGAGGTGGCATACGCCGGGCAGCAGCAACTTTCCCAAGACTCTGTAGGCCATGTCTAGGTATAACTGCGGAGGTTAATGGTATAGCCGTTAGGTTGGTGATACGCCATTGGTAAGCAGAAGTAAGTACACATTGCCCTACCAACAGGGGGCAGTAAAGGGCATGATGTTCACAGCTTAAGGTTTCCGGGGCACAACGCACCTGTGGTTCTGACTGCTTCTATTGACTTCCCTTTATACTTGTCAAACAGGTTGAGAGACGAGTACTTGCTTTTCCCATCCTTTCCCTTGGATATCTGCCCCAAACGATCGGACATTGCGATGAAATGTCATCTAGTAGGGAAATTTTTCTCTGCTCCTCTCCCTATCTGCCTGCGGGGGGAGATGGGACAGAAATGCAATCAATCAATCTGCTACTGACTTTACATCGTTCTATTACGGAGACAATATTCTCATGTGCTCCTTGGCCCAACACCAAAAGATCCAAACCCTGACCGGGAGTTAAGATTAACACGAAGACCAAGCTCCAAAAAAAATAAAATGGCGACCATCTCCAATCACGTAAAGGGAAGCATTAGTGTTACCATGGAGACCCATCTACGTGGAATACACGCTCCATACAATCTATATGTAACTGGCAGCTAATACCGCATCTTCTACAGCTTAATGGAGCTTAAATCTGCTAAGGGAAGGGACCGCGCTTCTCATTTCTGCCTGGAAGCTCCAGCGAATGATTTAATTCCACTCGTGGACAACCCTGTCAAAACTCAAAGGCTCCGGCAAACTTTGGCTAAATCACAAGCTCAGTGTGTGTGTAAAGTTAGTGGCACTCTTTACCGGGACAGATCTCTTACTCTAAGACAGCCCTATTCGTCTGCCAAGAATGGGGAAGAAACCCGAGAGGTCTTGAAAGCTTACACTCTAAATCTACCCCAGTTAGCCAATAAAATGTTATCCAGCAACTTGACTACTTCTCCCAAGAATTCTAATGGCAAGGAGAACAATTAGATAAACAAAGAAAACAAACAGTGGCTGAAAGACCCCGCCAACTGGCGGAGGTTGCGTGCCCAGCACTCCGCCTGGAAAGCCATCGAGTCACCTTCCTCCCTGGCGGCTTTGGAATTTCAGGCATGCTTTTCAGAAGTCTTTCAAACAAACTTAAAGAAGCCCCTGCGCGTATCTCCATGCCCCGCTCAGATATCGATCCACAATGCTTAGCACCGGGTTCCCCCAGGAGCCGACACCCCCCCCCATCACAGAAAGAACAGCCGGCAAAGGAACGATAGAAAACTCCCACACAGCTGTATTATACTATTGTACTGTATTATAAGTCAGAATTAAAAGAACCCGACTATCAACATTTTGCTCCGATAAACACCGTTTATCTCCAGATCTGGAGGTCGTCATTGTCAGTCGTGTGATATTCGGGGTCACTTTCTCTGCTCGATCACCAAACTGAGCTGATGCTTTACGGCAAAGCTAAGGAAGTCTGCTCCTCCATAGACTTTCATTAGTCAGAATGTCCAGCTGTGTGATTAAAACTCAGCCATTCTATTGTTTGCCAAAAGCAGTTCAATAAAAGGAGTCAGGGTGTTTGTCTAGGTGGAAGAGAACAGAGACAACATGTTTTATCCACTTATGAAAAGCAAGCCGCTTGC
This sequence comes from Spea bombifrons, assembly GCF_027358695.1. NCBI lineage: Eukaryota > Metazoa > Chordata > Amphibia > Anura > Pelobatidae > Spea > Spea bombifrons. Next base: position 5,123,487 of record NC_071094.1, read on the forward strand.
TCCTGACTCACTTGGTTAGCGGAAGATTTCGGGGGGCCTCCAGCCACCGTTACAACGTAGCAGACTGTTTAAAGTAAGCAGCGAAGTATCCTGCGTCCTGTCCCCTGAGAGGTTTTTGTTTATTTCTACAAAAACGGTTGACTAACCACTTTGGGGACAATTAAAGGCAGCACAATTACCTCTGTTTCTAGCGCCTTCCCCAGTTGATGAGGAAAGGCCTCCAAAGCCCATCTACCTCTATCTAAAGAGAAATTATTAGAGCTCCCTACTGAACAAGACACAAAAATAAAGCAGGTCCCAGAAGTTAAATATCTCAGATGTCTGGTTACAAAACGCCTAATTGTAACCCAAACCATGATTTCTTCGGCTGTGCCGTTTAAAGGGACGCTGCAGACATCACATGCACTTTAATGCATATAACAGATACAGGGTCCCTTTAAATTTTCATATGGTCCATTTTGCAAATGAATGGGGGGGGGGATTCTGCAAAATCTACCTTAAAAATTAGTTGTCCCCTCTGTCCGCAGCCCAGCAGGAGGTGCATTCTTCACAATTATAAATTTTGTCACGTTATATTCACGTTGAGAACGCATATGAACATACAATTCACCGACATGCAATATCTATATTTACAGTTTAAGTTAATCATGTGCTACAAACACATTTTAGTTAAATATCGCTAATTGGGGTCAAAAGATTACCGATACGTTTATTTTTAAAATCTATTGATTTGAAACGGTTATTTAAACATAGAATTTTTCCTACTGAAATACACAAAGCCTTGTACTTCTACGAGCCAACATCAACAAAAATATTTGGAACCCAGCTAGCCCACTACTAGGGGTGCGAGCCTTCGTAGACTAAACACACGCTGGTCTTATCTGCCGGGAACGGCCGCTTCCGTTTACACAGATGTACGCGCAGGTACAGACATACACGGCAACGCTGCATAATGACATAACAAAGATATGACATTCCATCAGACACTAAAGGGGCCATAAAAATGAATTTATACATCATATACACATATATACAGACACAATGCTTTGCAAAGTGTGGGGTCACTTAGAAAGGTCCTTATTTTTGAAAGAAAAAGCACATTTTGTCCAATAAAACAACACGAAATGGTTCAGAAATCCAGCATAGATGGGGTTAATGTAAATGACTACTGAAGCTGGAAACGTCTGATTTTTAATGGAATCCCTTCATAGGGGCTCATCCCTATTATCACTCCCATCACACCTGTTTCCCGATGGCACGTTGTGTTCGCTGATCCAAGTTTAAGCTTAAAAGGCTAAATGATTGTTAGAAAAAACTCTTTTGCAATTATGTTACAGATAGAAATTTCCCGGTTTTCCCATGAAGTGACCCCAAACATTTGAACACTAATAGACCTATAAAAACAAAAGAATGTTGTGTGTAACTTCACTGTGATTCCATCAAAAGGTTAACTCTACAGGTCCCCAAAACAAAATATATTAATATAAAGATGTCCAAGACACACACAAGATATATAATGGATTCCATATCCATGTCACATGGGCTCCACGTTGAGAGAAGCTCTCTCTAAGCCGCATCTCTCCCTCGCCTTGCGGAAGGGACGGTCGCTGGAGCTGCCGAGAGCTTTCAGGTGGCTTGTCGTGGATTCTGGCCCAGGGGAGACCGACGGGCTAAGAAGATGGTTCAGTGACATACTCTGTGTATATTTTCTTAATATGTCCCGTAGCGTGTTGGACACCAACAATGGAACCGGACTTAAGAACAGATTAGGAAGGACGAGTATCCAACGTGCTTGGTGTTTAATGAGACTTCAGATAGTAAATACCTTAAAGAGAAGGATGTTAGCGGCAAACAGCCACCTCGTAAACATGTTCCGACGTACAAACCCAATTAAAAAGCTCCACAGAGGTGGCTTAACTACAAAGAGTAGCCTGAAGCAACGAGAAGACTTTATTAGAGTCTGCTATAAAGAACGCAAAGCGGATCCTGATCAGCAGCGCCGGTGCCGCTTATTAGAACTTAGCGGAATTTGCGTTATCCTAGAAGGAACCCCTGTGTTTAAAGCTGCCAATCAAAACGTTTAAATGGAAATAAAAAGGACCAATTTCCTTGAGGAATCCAGAAGAATTCTCAGAAGTCTCTTTGATCCGGCCAAACCAATCACCTAACTATAGAAACCATCCCCCCACCGCTTTGGTGTTCCGGACTGTTTATTCAATATACATGGTGGTCCTTTCATCACACATCTCCCAAAACACAACCGATCCATAAGGTCAGAGGAGTTTGAGGATAAACCACCCAAAACGAAGCAGTTTTAGAAGCATTTTTACAGGGATTTGTGCGAATATACATAATATACGCATATTTATGTTAACACTCAGAAGAGACACAACACCAACATCTGTTAGTGAACCGAGGCTCCCAGCATTCTGTACGCACATCGCCCAACTTCTACCCCGGTGAATCGGGACACCGAGTGCCGAGCTTGAGAGGTAGAGCGTCACACAAACTGGCAGTGATACTGTACATGCGCACAATTCACACCCAGACACCAGAGAATGAACCTGGACTGGGAGATTGCAGCCCAGAATCTACCTCTGTCCCAAAAAGCGGGATTGGGAGACGTGTGTACGTCATGCCAAGTATCAGCCCATGTTGATTGGCGTGTGTATATACACAGATCAGCCATAACATTATGACCACCTGCCTAATATTGTGTTGGCCCCCTTTCTGCCGCCAGAACTGCCCTGACCCATCGCATCCCAGGCATGGACTCCACTAGACCTCTGAATGTGTGCTGTGGTATCTGCACCAAGTCATTAGCAGCAGGTCCTTTAAACTGCGAGGTGGAGACTCCATAGATGGGACTTTTTTGTCCAGCACATCCCACAGATGCTCGATTGGATTGCGATCTGAGGAATTTGGAGAACAAATCAACACCCTGAACTCACCGTTGTGTTCCTCAAACCATTCCTGAACCATTTTTGCTTTGTGGCAGGGCGCATTATCCTGCTGAAAGAGGCCAACGTCATCAGGGAGTACCGTGTCCACGAAGGGTTGTACATGGTCTGCAACAATGCTTAGGTAGGTGGTTTCTGTCAACGTAACATCCGCAGGAATGGTAGAAGCCAAGGTTTTCCCGCAGAACTTTGCCCAAAGCATCACACTGCCTCCGCCAGCTTGCCTTCTTCCCATAGTGCATCTGGAGCTGTGTGTTCTCCAGGTAAGTGACGCATCCGACCATCCGCATGGTATAAAAGAAAACGCGATTCATCTGACCAGACAACCCATTGTAGGCGCTTTCGGCAGTGGACGGGGGTCAGCCTGGGCCTCATACACAACAAACTGCGATGCTCTGTGTGTTCTGACACCTTTCTATCAGAACCTGCAGTAACTTTTTCACCAATTTCAGCTATAGGAGCTCATCTGTTGGATTTGAGCCCCCCCCATGCATCAATGAGCCTTGGCCGCCCATGACCTTTTGCCGGTTCATCGCTTTTCCTTCCTTGAACCATTTTTGATAAGTACTGAGCACTGCAGACCGGGAACAACACACAAGAGCTGCCGTTTTGGAGATGCTCTGACCCAGTCGTCCAGCCATCACAATTTGGCCCTTGTCAGTCGCTCAGACCCTTACGCTCACCCATTTTTCCTGCTTCGAACATCAACTTTGAGGACGACACGACCACTTGCAGCCTGATGCACACAGGTGCCATGATAAGACTATCCGTGCTATTCCCTTCACCTGTCAGAGCCCAGAATGTTGTGGCTGGTCGGTGTATGTATACCATCGGGAAAAAAGGCTTCTTCGTATGGCTTAAAATGGTTTATTTAACACTATAAATTCAAACAGTCCAGCCACGCAATTCCAGAAGCAACGATCCAGATCATATGGAGAAAGAGGTAACCAAACCAAGAAATATTCAGCTATAAACATTTTGTATTTGCACAGTGTGTTTACACACAAATATCCGACGGGTAAATCCCAAACCATTGGTAGAGAACCACCTGAGGCAGTCCTCTCATCGCAAACGCAGAGCGACAAACACTGATCGCGTGGAAGAAGAGGTTGAAACTCCACAACATGTCTACTTATCAGGGGTTCGTGGAGCCATCGTGTGGAGCCAACGTAGCCGATTTTTATATTACGTGGTACTTACGAGGAAGCATTATCCAGACGTCAGGCTCTCTTTAAAGCTGACATGTAACCAGCGATTATAACACACACATTTATTTAGTGTCCTAACTGTGCAGGATCTGGGAAGAGGGAAAGACCCACTTAAACGCAAACCTTTCCCACAACGCAGCAGAGCCCCTGCAATCGCATAGAGCTCGCAACATGAAGCCCTTGGAGAAAAACATCTGCCTTCTCCATTACGCAAACATGTCCAGCTCAAGGTCATCTCAACGCCTCGGCTTCTGCGCTTAATGTCATCATACCCTCCGCCTTCTGTTCAAACATATAGAAGATTAGGAACCACCGTAACCTTATCCGGCAGGGTCTTCCTCACCGGCAAACTCCAACCTAACCGATATACTATTACTGGGCTCCTCTTACCCGCCGCGAGCTGCCTTCGCAGAACTCAGCGGCATGAAACTCCGCGCTACGATTAAAACTTCTCATTTATAGAAACAAATACTGCCCTAATCAAGTATCTCGCGAACTGCAGCCCTTCTCCGCCCCGTTCATACCCCGCCAGGCGCACACGTTCCCAAATACACTTTTACCGCTGATCCTACTAACGGTAAACCAGCAGACGCCCGAATCAGGAGACGGGTGGCGACGTTATAGAGCTTTGGGAATAAAACATGGTTTCCCATCACCTTCCGGAGCGGAGTACAAAAAGTAAACGTTCGATTAATTCCCAAATATACTCAAATTACATATTAGTACAGTCTATGCACTAAACCCGGGGTTTCCGCTGCGGGAATTGGGCATCCTGTATAAAAATAAACAGTCCAAAGCGCCTCTGTTTGACCTCCACTCTTTTAGGGAATCCCCACCACGGCTGAGACAGCGCCCACCGAGTGTGCCGGAATTTCAGCTGTAAGTAATAATCGCCAATGGATTTTGCATTAAAACTACCCAGAGTCACCAGCCTCTCCAAAGCTTATTGATGCCGCTTACTGACAGCTACCACATTCAGATTCTAGGAAAATATATACATGTTCTGTTTACCAGCCGACTGGAAATATTTGTCTCTGGGAACCGTATAAATCAGGATAGCAACACAACATCGTACCTTTCCCGGGTATCAACTTACATTTCTAGATTGTAAGCTCCTTAGGGCAGGACCATCCCCTGTTTGTGTAAGTGTAATTGTTAAGCGATGCACTTACCCATTGTACGGCGCTGAGGAATATGATGCCACAATATCAATAATATTCAGCCATTTAGCGAATAAAATCCAATCAATTTTGTATTCAAAACAAGCAAGGGGGGGGGGTCATCGGAAGAGCCCTACAGACTGTAAATACCAAAAAGTTGCTAGGAACTCAACACGGTGTTAACGTTTGTTATTTATATGCACAAAAATAACGCAGACCACAAATCCAATAACACAACAATAATAGTTTTAATGAAAAAAAAAGTGGGCATCAAAGTCTATTAAACTAAATTAAACTTAAACAGGGGGCTCAGCAGACGAGAGATCTAAATACATTTTCATTTTTTTTTGTTTTTTTAAATGCATTTAATATTAAAAACACAATTTTGAAGTGTATAACGAATTGACATTGACAGACACAGGGAAAGTTGCGTGGGCAGATAAACACACACTGGGAAATAAACACTAATTGTGGGTATTACTCCCCGATTCCATTCACTAAGAGCCAGCAGAACATTAGTTTACAATTTACCTGCCACACTTACTATACGTTATCAACACACACCTATAGCACACATACATACACGCGGGTGCATTACTATAACCGCCAGCGTACACGGAACGGCCAATAACCCTTACACCACCGCTTCCGTCCGTATGTTTACATATAGAACGTGGATTGTGGCCGTTCAGTAAATAAACCCCTTTACTTGGCAGCCATATTGTGGGGGTTAAAATACATAAACATACACTGAAAAAAGGCACAAGATACATGGTCAATGCAGCTGCAGATTGTACAATATAGCATTATATATATATATATATATATATAACCTCCTCACACACTATACATACACATATATATATATATATATATATATATATATATATATATATATATATATATATATATATATATACACACACACCTCATATATTCTCCCTACACACACGTATATAATATATAGCTTGCTTACAGACCCCCACACACATAAATATACATATATTATACATACACATATATGTGGCCTCCTTACAGGCACAGTAATGTAGACACATAGATGGGAAGAATCAGTACGCTGCATAATCTTATAGATGCCCAAACACCCTCCACAGCTCGTTATATACCCCAAAGCACCGCCATTATTGCCCCGCATACACACCCAGCCCCGGGAGGCCGGTGAGGCAGCATAATATGCCCCCATAGAACCCCTTCTAATGTACCTATTGCACCCAGACTCCATCATTGACCCCCCCGACTCGGGGACCCCAGCCAAGGGGGAGGGGAATGAAGCCGGCGGCTGAATAGGCCTCGGGGCCAGAGTCTTCCTCCTCCGTGTCGCCGGGAATTGGTGTACGGACGCCCCGGGAGCATTTCCTCTCTACCCCTGCAAGTGTACCTAGCCAGGGGTTGAGGGAAGATGGAGGAAAATGGCTGCTGGGCCTGAACCGAACAAAGCTGTGGCCTGGGCCTAGCCAAGCCCCAACTCCCCCCGCCTCCACCCGGTATAGAATGACCCTGAGCGCCGCCCCGCTACAACTACCGACCTGGTCTGGTGGAGGGCTCTTATGGGCTAAATTCTAAACAATTCCGAGCTCGGGATAGGCGGTCGGTGCACGGGATGTCGACGGATTTAAGGCGATTCTGCTCCGACTCTTCGCCTCTCTCTCCTCCGTCTCTCTCGTTCTGTGTATTTTTTCCCTTTGGCCCCTCCCCCGGTTCGGCTGTCAATCAGTGAATAGGCGTTACAGGGTTAGAGGAAAGCGGAGAGCGACGCCTGCCGGCTCCGGACAGAACTACAACAACAACTGCTTCTGAAGTTCCACTTGGAAAAGGGATTATGCAATATGGCACTGGCCATCAGAATGAATGATGGCTACCAAAGTGCAGGGAATAATAGATCAACCGAATCATTTAATTATCTAATTTGGTTTTGGCTTACGCTCCTTTACTTCTGATGAACTGCATGCCCATTCTACAGCACTACGGAATGTGATCGCGCTATATAAAACAATAAATGATATTAAGAATTTTTGTTGGCCAACGGCCCAATAGGCATTTTCCCAATGTGCCAGATGGCCAAACTGGGCATGGAAGAGACAGCCCATCTCCGGGATCCTATCCCTGTGTGCCTCTTTCCTCCCCTGATGCCCCCTCTTTTCTAGGAGGTCAGAATGTTTGCTGGGTATGAGGGTATCGCAGGGTTCTACAGCCCTAAAAGCCCCGATAATGTGTGTAGAAACAGCAGGAAACGGCTTTATAAATTAAACGGGGTAAATAAAGATTTCGGACTGGCCATGGTCTCGCTACCCAGAGCCATCTCTCCTCGTGGGAGTGGCCTTGTGATGGGCAGGGATAGGCACATATGTGGGGGTGTCGCTGTATATATATGGGCAGTTTTTTGGGGGGTGGGGAGTGGGCGTGTATAAATAATGCTTCAGCGACCCAGGAGATCACCGCCATCACCGGCAGAATTGGACCTGTAGAGTTGGCAGGTATGCCGAGGCTCATCTCGGTCTTGGTTCTTGTGATGAGCTGAATCAACCTCCTCCTTCCAAATGGAGACCTTTGTGCCACGTCGTCTTAAGACCTACAAGATGCTTTAAAAAGAATAGAGGCTGATCCTTCCATCAATGGGTTTTATTTCAGTAGCTGAAAGTCCGCAGCACAGTCTTAAAAGATTACATTTTAGCGTCTTAGCCCGTGTTTATATGGAGACACGGGATTTTTATAGAAGGCAGCTGTTCCACGCCACGCCAAGCATTTTTAGGTCTGGTAACGGAATCTTCAGAGTGCGGCTCATTTATACGGGCACTCAGGGGTTAAGAGACCGCTCGGCAGAATCTCTAAATTAAATATTATGGCATAGCATTTAACCCCTTCGGGACCAAAGACGTACCAGGTACCTCATGAAAACATATCCCTAGAGGACCAATGGCGTACCCGGTATGTTATCAGGAAAAAATGGGATCGCTGCTGTAGCTGACTGTTTTAAAATGTTTATTTTTTTTACCTGACCCTAAGGGGTTAATTTATTTATATGTCACTATTAATGTATATTAGGTGGTTAGTGTAAAAAAGCCTTGGTCCTTGTGGGTTTAAAGCAAAAATAGTGTGTATTATTTATACGATTTTATTTATACTTATGTTTTCTTAGATTTATATACACACTTTTGTTACTCTTTTAATAGCGTATGTAATAAATTGTTAGAACTTGGCCAATGTACATAAGCTTTCATGACCTCAGAGGTCCCTTCTTAAGATGTAATCAGGCTTCTCATACCCGAAGAAGACTTCTGAGCTCTTACCTTACTTATACAGACTCTCTATACCCCTAATGCACGCGCCCCAAATATATTGCTACGGGCCTCTGACTTTGCTCCAAGTCTCCAGTTTCAGACCCCCTCTAGATTGTAAGCTTGCTAGCCGAGCTTTACCTAATGTATCGAGTCGTCTTAGTCTGGCAGTTCTTTTTTTTATCAGATCTTTTGAATCTAGGGACTGTAAGAAGCGCTGCGGAAATTGTTGACGCCATAATGATAAAATATACTACTAATAATAATTATAATAATATTAAATAATAATAATAACAGTAATAATAGTAATAATAACAATAATAATAATAATTCTTATTATTATTATAGTAATAATAATAATAATAAATATTATTATTATTATAGTTGTAATAATAATAATAATAATAATCATTATTATTATACTTATAATAATAATAATGCCAAGCAGTATTGATAACTTCATTAACATGACCAAGGAAAAGTCATTGTTTCTTTTATTTTAAACCTCACCACTAGAGGGCGCTGTGCTGCTTCTCCCTCCTGTATGATCTGTTGCTCTGCAAACAATGCAGCCACTAGGGGGAGACAAGTAGCCAACATGACAAGACGCCTACGGTACGGGGCAATTATTAGTGGCAGTGAGCATATCAAATATAAACGATTCTTAGATTTCAGAGGCAATAGAGTCCGGTGACACAGTAGACAAATAAATATAGAACGTTAATCATTTGATATAGCCTTTCGGATTATAACACGCGCCATATTTATCATCGTAGACGCGCCAGTCGATGGGTGCCTACGCTGTTCAGCTGCCCTTCTGGGAAGGCATATAAATATCTCACTTCTTATTGGGTGGCTCCGTCCGGGGCAGAAACGGCTAGTGGATGGTTTCAGCCCAGAGTTAAATGTCGACAAGGAGTCTGGGGTCGCCACCGAACTTCAGATAATGGGAGTGGGTCTGATACCGGCCTAAGAGTTGGGATTTTAGGGATGTTTTTACAAAGCCTTGGAATCTTCTTGTGTGGCTATTTTGAAAGCCCCCCTAATGACTGCCTCTCCATACTGGCTCCAGGGGTTTAATGTATCCACGTGCAGGGGTTCTCATATCACATTATTTTTTTTCCCTAAAGTGTTTCAACTTGAGATCGGAGTCGTGTCCAGAAATCCTTCTATTTATAACGAAGTCCATCTCCGTGGTTTCACGTCACATCGGGGTTCATTTGGTCAGTTCGGGTTTTATTGCAGAATTTGGGATTTTTCCGGATTTTAACCCATTAGATATAGGACGATTCTCGTCTACGGAGGAAGTCGCTTGTTCATTTTGCTGCCCTGCGTTCCGTGCCTTCCTGTAACAAGCAGGTCTGTTTTCGGCAGATTAGGGTTTCTGGTGAAAGGATGCGGTTATCTGGGCAGGAAGAAGCCTACAGATGCTCGGGGCACTGTAACAAACCCCCCGGAAATCATATGCATTCGGAACACGGACGTTGTTCCCCTTAACCCTTCAAAAGCCACAGCCCCACTTTCTATAGACACTCTGTTCCAAGACATCGTATAATCTCGCTAGCCGGAATTAAATCAAAGTAGCAAATCCGATTCAACCCGGACATGTCAGCAAAATCCCAATTATAACTATATTTAAAGAAACAAAAACATAAATAATTATTTTAAGGAGGGGCAAACATGTTCGGATTTCTCTCATGGTGTTTTATACATTTTGTTGACTTTTTTATTCTGTCTGCACCGGAATTTCTTTTGCCTCTCGTAGATTATTGAATAAAATTCCCTTTATATTCCCCTTGAAGACTCAATGTGTGAAAAATACCATTTGGAATCTGAATATATATTCCAATAATTTCATTATATTTTTTTGGAGAAAGCAAATAAATATAATCTACGTAAAAGAGTAATAATTACCAATAAGGATTTATCCAAAGATGTTTTATTGATTATTTTTTTTGGAAAGAATCGAGGAAAGTCTATTAACCTCTGGCACAGGGAAATTTTATGATGTGATTCAATGACATCACTCCCATATGACATCATCCTTGATGAACAGCCATGCGTTTTGTTGTTCTAAATCCTATATGTGTCAAGTACCTGGATCTGGAACAAACAAGCAACAAAAAGGCATCAAAATAATCCCCCCTCCCCTCCCCAAATTTTTGTTTCTTCTTGATTGTCCACTGGCAAAAGATCCACAAAGTGTAAACTTACAACAACCTTAATTGGATGCACCCAACGCTTACTGAATGCAAATGTAGAAGATGATATCACAATTACTTTTTTTTCTTATTAGAACAAAAATAACAATAACTCAGTTGTCCTTTCGTTGCTCTCCTGAAGCATCCACGGAACATAGAACGTTGAGTTTTTATAAAAGGTCCATTCGTTGTTGGCATTAAGTCTTTCCTTGACAGCAAGTGTGGGACTTTACCAGAAGGAGGACAACATCTGGCAAGTGTTCGAAGAAAGCCAGAGAAACTCCACAAAGTTAAACTGCAGATAGCCAATCACAAACCCTCCTAAAACATCAGTTATGTGATGTCGGCCAATCATGATACGAGATAATCCAACTAAAAAGGCCCAGAGGACCAGCAGAACGCGAAGTGGGATGGCAAGTACCAAATGGTTGAGGAAGAACTTAGATACCATGGTGGCTCTGCTGGCATGTCCAGCAGGGAAGGCATACACATCGAGGACAAGGTAGTCCAGAATTCCAGGAGTCATCTCATACGGACCGCGACGCTTTACCAGCTTCTGCACTCCGGCCACAGTCAGAATGTCCAGCATCAGGGCTTTCAAAGGAAGGTTTGGAGAAGAAGAGATATGAGACACGTAAAAACACGTAAGAGGTGCTTATCATGTTTAGAGTAAAAACAACACATCACATCATGTTCTTCTGGTTTGGAAAAGGTTCTACAACTTTTTTAAAACATTACATTTTATGACCGTGACTCTATCAAGATCGAGGTTCAAGACTCAAGCCATTAATATCTCTATAAAGTTATTTGGTTTCCCAAAAATCAAATCTAACACCACCTTCTAGTAATATTTCCTCCCTATTCGTTCCATAATGGTATGGTCCAAGATGCAGTAGGAATGCATTATCCCACGATAACCATACATTTAAGAAACGCATGACATCATCTTTGCAGGTGGTGCAGAGGAATAAGATATACATTGGTTGGCGAATTCATAAAACTATTCTAGACGTCACAGCTGGAGAGATGTTCTGATGCTGGGTTAACATGGCGTCCCTGACCCCCTGCTGGCACCTCTGTCTTGAGCTTATCTGTTGTGATTCAGCATGGGGAACGTTTGTTAGTGTCAGCAAATCAGTCGTTCAAAACCTCAAAAATAGCTCCAAGTGGTGCCGTCACTCATGGATCACCTAATCCATGGCCTGGTCTCTGAGAACATTAATAGTAGAGGTAGTAGGGGAACCACCCGGGTTCCAAACCGGATCATCTTTTTTTTTACACAAATTGGCATGGAAACACTAAAGTCAACAATTTGTAAAGAGTTTGGGACCATCACTTGAGTTGTAATTATATATATACCGGTATATATATATATTAATCGACATTATCTTCATGGGTCACGTGGTAGAAGAAGCTGGGCCTTTAAGAAGTGTGGATCCTTAAAATTTAGTCCAGCTTATATAGAAGTTTAAATTTAAAGAAGTTCAATGGAATTATTTATAACGCATTTGAATAAATAGATTTTTTTTCTTTTTTGTTGGCCCAAATTGTATCTTAACTTTTAAGAATGTATTTCACTACAAAATATGGTTTTTGGGAAAAAAAAATGGCTACAACAAATCTGAATTTATTGTATAGTTTTGATCTATATATAAAATCCTTGTATATTTAATAGAAAATCAAGTAAAAAAAATATGTTAATGTTATGGGCTCTGGTCAACCATTTCAATTTCGATTGGCTTATGCTTGGCCAAAATCACCAAGAACCAATCAGAATTCAGCTTTGGTGTGAAACGTATCAGATATTCTTTCTCCAGCTTTTTTATCTGCCATTCTCATTGTCTGCTTTCTCTAAAAGGATAGTCCTCGAGTAGCAATGAACGCTTAGACTTCAACTTCGCGTCTGGCGTATCATCCGTGTGATTTCGAACTTTCAGTCTACTGGTGCCACTTGTGAGAATTTAGAACCCTTCTGTCTGATGGTGTCACACACTCGCTACAATGTATTGTTAGTCTAACGCACTCGAAGAACGTGCTACGTCCTTACAACAACATAGGAATAATAGGAAGCCTCCCTAAACCTTATTTGCATGCGCCTACCCAGAATCCCTTGTGGTTGTGGCAGCACCATGAGATTTCTGATAAAAACAAGCCTTCTTCAAGACACCAACGTGTCCGGTGTCTGTAGATGACTGTTTAATAATGCTTCTACTACCCCCTTAATTTTACGTGGAAGGGTTTTCCACCACCTTTACCCACCAGAACTTTTGTTGTTGGTTAACCCCATCTACACATCCAATGACACCGTTAATCTGCCCTGTTACGTTTGGCAGACTAGTAGATGCCCTCAGCCACTAGAAGCTCCACCATAACTCACCGAGCAGCAGGTTTGTTAGGACTTCTTGCCCCGCCAATGTGTTGCTGTTCCACAAACAAACTATCGCTCCCCCAATCCAAGGCAACCCATGGCTGGTTATTCCGATCAACGTGACCATGGAGCGGGCGCTTCCCCAAGATGAAGCACTGTTGGCGCAAACGCCCAGCCGCTTGGACATACAGATATCAATGGCCATCAGTGAATTCCACGCGATGCCTTTGAAAGAAGGGTTCAGCTGCATGCAGTCTTCTTCGGGAAGCAGCTGGCTTTGCGATTTTTCCCTCGAGCCCTCGCTGGAGTTGCCCGTTTGCCCGCTCTGTTTTCTGTTGGGGCTTCGGCCCTCCTGGGTCAACGTCGGCGGCTGATTTAGAGACATGAATTCCGGTCTGGCCAGAGCATTATTCCTGTCCCGGGTTCTAATCCGTCGCTGCTGGGCTGGCATTTTCCTGAACACCCTCCAAAAAAAATCAGGGTGCAGTTTTCTTGAAGAGTTTTTCTTTGGGGCTTCCTGGAAGAAAGGGAACGAAGTATCTCCTGCTTGGATCTCCGTGTATTTACCAGCTCTCAAAGAACACTGAGCCAGCGAGAGCAAACTTCTCCCAGCTCATCTCCGGAGTTATATTTAGCCGGGGAATGCATCTGCCGTTTACTCCGGCCGCGTCTGGCAGCCCTTCCAATCTGCCTATCGGGTGCTCCCTGCCAACTCAACCATCCAATGGGGAAGAGAAGAAAGAGAAAATAATATCAGTAACATGAGGACACAGTTGGCTGCTGGTGGTTTATTTTAATCTCTCGCTGTTGTTTCATGGAGGGCAAAGGATTCTGGGATTTGTAGTCACTATGATGCAGCACGCATGCTGTCAGAATGGATTCTGAAGAAGGACAGCAGCTGCATCGTGGACGCTGGCACACGCCACTAAATAAAGCAGCATCACACGCTGAATACTTACCGGCGAGATTGTGTGTGCGGTTTTGTTGACTTTTTTTGTGAGCTACTACTCTAAAGGCAAGCATAGCCAGCAAGCCGACGTAGTGGCCATCTGGCACACGGGGCAAATGCCCCACTTTTTGGACCTGCTTGAGTTTTTTTTGCACCAAAGTGGAGCTGGGTCTCCAGAAGACTTTTTGGTGGGAGATGTGGGTTGACCTTCTGGCTCCCGCATCCCCTTGAAGACTTCGGTGGTCCTTCTCCTTTGTGATGGCCAAAAAGATTCAAACTTCCCTTTGGTGATACCAGGGATGGGAGGAAGGGGCTACATAACCCTTAGGCCGAGTGTAGCCCCAGAAGGAGAACATTGGGACCTTCTGTGGCCCTATATGTAGCGTGGTCACCAGTCTACAGTTCTTCACTTGACGATGAAAGCATGATACCTTAGAAAGTCCCCATCCGTGGGCAAAAAACAGCATTTTTCCCAAAACCCATTACCGAAACCCAGTTTCCCCTCCGCTGTATAATCCACAATTTTCACAAAGGAACCTTTTCCCCCTAAATATACCCCCGAGATCCTAACCCATCAGAGTATTCCCATCTGCTTTCTGAGTGCACATCCAGAATTAATTGTCCTTCTTCTCCTCTAATCAACGAGCGTTATCTGGCAGATCACATTAATGCAACAGCAGAAAGGGATTTCCCGGGGCCTGACATTGCGAGACGTGATTAAATAACGTGGGGTTATAGCTGATGATTATAATAACGTGCGGTCTGGTTTCACTGGTAATAAAATTAGTAACCATTATCCACCATAAAGACAGAGAACGCGGAGCAGAGGAGCCTCGCCTGGATAATTGCTGGCAGATCAGCGGGAAAGCAGACACGCAGAACCGCTTACTATAAATGCATATAGTCCTCAACACATGAGACATCAACATATTATATATACAGTATATGTATAGTATCTATCTATCTATCTATCTATCTATCTATCTATCTATCTATCTATCTATCTATCTATCTATATATAGATATAGATAGATAGATAGATAGATAGATAGATAGATAGATAGATAGATAGATAGAAAGATAGATAGATATACTAGGTATATATATATATATATATATACTAGGAGCTAAGTATTTTCCCTTTATATATATATATATATATATATACTAGGAGCTAAGTATTTTCCCTTTCCATTATGTGCCGATAAATGCCCTCATATATTAACTTTTAGGCTTCACTTACCTCTGCTGCTTACATTTTGAAAATTAAATCAGGAAGAATAAACTGTATTAGGTGAAAAAGAAGCGTTCTCTTAATAAATAAATATATTATAAATTCATTAATTATAAGTAAATACACTTATAAATGAATACATTAATACATTAAGCGCTATTAATCACCGGGAGATTTTTACAGGAGAACTTTCCAAAATAAGCGTGTAAGAGCTTACGATCGCGAGAGACACATAAATCAATACTTTTTCAGAACTTTTAGTTCCTTTGGTGTTATTTATTTTTATTTCGAATGTTTATTTATTTTGTTCAGTTATTACGCTGATGTTACTTAAAATATTGAATAAAATCACATGGCTGGTGAATATCTTAAGGGTATTTAAAGCAAAAGAAAGTTTTTTTATATATAGAATTTACAAAAGAAAATAGAATTTTATATAGGATTTACATTTCGAACTAGCAGGGAGTCAGTAAGGGGATCTAGCCAAAGTAAGAAACTCAATAAAAACTATCTAGAGGATCAGAGGGTTAGACGTGATGTAAGAAAGTGTTCCTTTACTAAGAGGGTTGTAGATAAGTGGAACAGCCTCCCAGCGGAAGTGGTAGAAGCTAATACAGTGAGGGGATTTAAACAAGCATGGGACAGGCGCATGGCTCCTGAATCTAAGGACTGATTAAGCAGGAACAATGGGCAGACTAGATGGGCTGAATGGGTCTGATCTGCTTGCAAATTCTGTAAGAGGGGTTCAATGGGGTCATCTGAGGTCATTCTCCTCTCTGAAGCACACTGTAAAAGTGGTCACCATGACCTTCATTCCTGTTGTGGCTGCTGCATTTTGCCTGATTGTAAGACTACACTACCCAGGCAGCCTGGGGGGCAGGAGAGGAAATGTCGTTTGTCAACCAGCTTAATATCCAAGAGCTTGAGCTTTACTGGGAATTAAAGATCCAGAGGAGGTGGGGGGGGGGGGGTGGGGGTGATGGGACATGCTGCATGCAGGCGCAGGAGAGGCTGGAGGACATCCAAGGGATGGTGACACTCAGCATGCCACCCAGACAGGACACCAGAGGAAAGCCCCAGCTGCAGTGGAGAAGCTCAGTCCAGGAGGCACACTGCTGCTCTCAGCACTCTCAGCCATCGCAGGGAGGGCTGGGTGATGCTGCTGCAGAGAGGGGGGGGGTGGTGGAGGTGGCTCTCTGTAGTCAGACTCATCTGTGCAAAGTTTCCTGTAGCAGCAGATCTGGGACTGGGAGAGGGTGGGGAGAGCTTTATTTAAGGCAGTGTATGTGTAAAGGGGAGGGGGTGGGGGCTGTTGGAGGGTACAAGAAGGGGAAGGAGAAGTGAAAGTGTCAAAAAGAAGATGCAGTGAAGGGCAGAGCTCAAGGAGCAGCGTGCAGGGCAGGAGCTGGTGGGGCAATGGGATCTCCTGATCTCAGTACCAGGCAGGTCTCCTACCCCTGATCCCCTCCTCTCCCACCTCCCCACCGAAAGCCAGCTCTGTGCCTGACACATTGTTACAGCCCTCCGCACACAGGCTGCAGCTGGAGCCAGGCTTATAGAGGGAGGGGGAGACAGCAAGGAAACCCCCCAAATGATCTCTTACTGGGGGATCCAGGACTCAAGGGTCTCATCCAGGATCTCCAAGAAGCCACAGGCTATGGGACTGTCTCCTGTCTCCTGCATGCCAGCAGACTCACAGGTACTTAATACTCATCATCTCTACCCTGCAGACCCCCAGACCCCCCCCCCTAAATGTATCTAAAAGGGGCAAACCAGAGCCTTTTATCTTTCATTGTCCTAATTCTCTGCCCCTGATTCTGCAATCACCCAAAGTGCCTTTAAACATGTATTATACCCCTTCCCAGGCTATAAAGGGTTAATTATTATTATAAGGGTAATAGGGACCCCCCCTTCCCCCATCTATAAGATGTATATATCCTATACTATATACTGTATTTTGCTTTTTTTTATGGTGTTGCCCCCCCCCAGTAACAGCATGGATGGTTTGCTGCATTATGCTACAACAATTTCTTCAACAAAAAAAAAAAGGTGCTGAGTACCAAAGCTGCCATTAAACAGAATACAGCAAATCAGCTTAGTAAGAGCTTTCTAAAGACAGCCGCTTAATGAAAAATACTATTGGAAAGTATTGGGGAGGAAAAAAAAATTATAATAAAAAAAGAAACAGGAAAAAAAATACAAATTATTTTAAAACGGTAAAAAAAAACATGAACCGGTTGTAAAGATCTAACCATTAAAGCCACAATGTCTATTGCTGGCAGGAAAAGAGTTAAAACTGTCATTAAATTAACCCATGTAGTAAAAGACATGTCACGGAGAGATACCAGGATAGAAATATAGAATCTGCAGGCAGATCGGCCCCATTCGGCCCCATCTGGTCTGCCTGTTTTTCCTGATGTAAAGACTCAAACCTTAATCATGGTCTCGTCCAAAATTCAGGAGCCGTATGTCTGTCCCATGCGTGTTTAAATCCCCTCACTGTATTTGACTCTACCACTTCTGCTGGGAGGCTGTTCCATTTATCGACCACCCTCACTGTAAAGTAAAAGGATCAGAATTTAAATGAGAATCCGAAAAATATTTTTTCGTTATTACTGTATTATCCTATGTATTTATAGCCGCACGCTATAGATAATGTGCTTTTATTATTATTATTGTTATTATTATTATTTACTTATTTATTTATAATCAGTACACATTTTTTTTAAAAATCTATTCACCCCAATACAGTTTGTTTTTTTTGCCAAGCTCTATGTATCTGCTTTTGAAGTGTTAGAAAATATCAATTAGTGAATATTTGTTGGAAAAATAGTGCAGCTAAGACCGTTTAATGAATATTCCTAAAGGGAAATAATGACTAAAAAAAAATTATTTAAAAAAAAAAAACTTTTAAAATAACTTTTCTCTTTCCAACCGCGGTTTCATTTTGAGTCATTACTGAGAAATATTGTCACATTTAGCCGAAATGAGCCACACAGGGCAGTCATTTTTGCCGTTTCATAGTGCAAGCATTTTTTTTTATCAATTTTATTTTTATTTCTCTATTTAATATTAAAAAAAAAACTTTTTTTAGCAAATATTTTATTTTTAACTTGAAATCATAGCCCGCAATAAATACAACGTTGTCTCAAAACTTTTAAAATTAAAAACTATAAAAATTACACAAAAAAGGAGTGTCGAATGTTATCGTCATGATAATGCCCAATCTTTTTTCGGTAAAAATTGCCGGTTTTGTACCGTTATGCTTGGAATGTTATTCCAAAAAGGCCGAGGCCTAGAAATGTGTAATAAAAATACATCTAGTCTTAAATAAAACCTAAAGAAGCCCAAAATAGTTCAGAGGCTATTAAAAATTATAAAATATATATTTTATATATAAAAAATAATGTTTTTTTCATAAAAAAAAATAAAATTAATAATTGCAAATTTGTATTTCTAAAAAATATAAAATTGTCCTTTATGTTAATATTATTATTTATTGTTTTATATAGTGCCATCATATTCCGCAGCGCTGTAAAATGGGTATGTTCAAAAAATGATATTTCTGTAAATGCCTCTGGTCTCTATTGTTTCCTTAAATCAGGAAAATTGCAGTCATTGATTTTTTTTTTTTTAGAATGTTATTTATTGATTTAATTCCATTTAATGTAAGTCTATGTTTGTTGTCCCCTCCGTTCAACTAAATGGCTCAGGCTCTCATATTACTCATATTGTGAAACCCTGCTGTGAAGTATGACACTCTGCCTGGGAGGTGATTCTCTGTATCTACTAACTTCTTCCATGAAAGTCCAGCTAAGTGTCTCATAGCAGGTTCTGAAGGTAGAGGCTTTCATTTCACATGCCGGTGGGCTAGTAGGATGGTGGGGAACGGCATAAAAAGTGTAGCCAGTAAAATATAAACTAACAATAAGGATGATTCCAGGTACCAAGGAAGCAAAGAGGCCGATTGCTGGCAGCGCTGAGATGCTTGTGATTCTAGCTCTATGGATATAGCACGGGAGATCCACAATATTATCGTCAGACAAAGGGAGGAAGAGTTGGACGGCAGAAATAACTATCGCCTCTCAATGCGTCGCCTCCCCCAAGACTGTTTGAACCTGCTAGAGATTGCCCTGGTGTTAAATACCATGGGATGCATTCAAAGCCTTAGCTGCAAACCCAAGGTCTTCAGAGAGTCCATCGCTGTCCTGGACGTCAAAGCCTCCATCGACCCCACTCCCACCAGCATCGACGAGTCGTCCAACGTGGTCCTCAGATACCGGACGCCCCATTTCCGAGCCTCTGCCCAAGTGTTAGTGCCTCCCGTTCCCGGGAAGGAGACCTGGAGAGTTGGTTGGATCCAGGGCTGCAACCAGATGGAGTTCTACAACCACTATGGAGAGCTTGGCATGTGAGTATATTGCGCAACGAGCTGGGCACCATTACTGGGTAGAGATACAAGCCGTCTACCTTGCGTTGCGGCTGGAGGGACACATCGGTCAAGGGTTTTCTGGGGACTTCCATCGCAACTAACACCTTGTGACCAAGTTCATGTTCTTCAAGTTCTTACCTTATCATTCTATAGCTGATGTAGGTTGTTTTTTGGGCAACTACTGGTCTAGAGCATTGTTTGAAATGATCATATAGTTGGGTTTCCATATTGCGTCGAGGACAACTGTCCGGTCCCAACAGATCTGTACCCTTCTGAGGTTGGTTACCCCCATGGGTAGCATAGGAATTCAGCCCCCCCCAGATAATTAAAGGTTAATGCCACGGTGCACGGCCTTTGATGTAAACAGCTGCGATCTTCTCATATATAATAAAATAATTAACAAAACGAGGCTCCAGGTAGCAGACGTCTTTACAACCTCCTTCAAAGCAGGTTCCGCCATCATTTTTTATGGCTCTTTAGTAAATAAACTTTAATAACCTTGTTTAGCATCAGGAACAATATCCTTATTACCACAGAATAAGATAAAGTAGACAGGTAAATGAAGGCCTGCTACGGCATCATTTTTTTCACAAAAAAGGGAGTTTTGGAAGCCCGATATATAGCTGCTTATAATATATTTGAAGTAATATTTGCCTCCAGGTTACCCGCCATCCATGGTGATCCCAATAAATGCCCCAGAATAATCTTTATTCCATCCCTGAAGGCACTCATATTTTATAGGAGACATCTTCATTATAGCCTGCAGGGATATGGCAACAAAAAGGCAATGTTGCCATAGCAGGCAGCCTCCATCTTTAAAAGCTTCTGTGTGGTTACTACTGACACAATGACCAAAAGTATGTGGACAGCCGACCATCACACCTATATGAGCTTGTTGGACATCCCATTCCAAAACCATGGCCGTTAATATGTAGTTGACCCCCTCTTTGTGGCTATAATAGCCTTTCTGTGGTTTTTTTTTGCCCGTTCATCCAGTAGAGCGTTTGTGAGGTCAGGCGCTGATGTTGGACGAGACGCTCGGCTTCCAAGCTCCATTCCGGTTCATCCCAAAGTTGTCCGACGGGGTTGAGGTCGGGGCTCTGTGCGGCCAGCCAAGTTCTTCCACCCCAAACTCATCCAGCCATGTCTTTACGGAGCTGGGGTAGAAAAGGATCTTCTCCGGAGTCCATAGAAATGCCCATGGTTTGGGACTGGGATGTCCAACGAGCTCATATAGGTGTGATGGTCAGGTGATCACATACATTTGGTCATATAGTATAGATACTGTATATATATATTGGACACTTAGTGTATTAAAGTATCCAGGTTAGATGTAACATTGGTCGGAGGAAACAGTGTTTTGTATATCGTGTTTATATAAATTTTATGTTTCTTTAAAGATTCCCGCATTAATCAAAGCCTCGATAACCCATCAGAATCCAGCGCCGCGTCCCGGTGCGATGCAATAACGCTGAGATCAGCGCGGCCGGAGATTAGAGGCTGACAAACGGACGCGAGAAAATGTTCCGCTCGCTTCCAGGGCTTTCCCCGAGCGGTCACCTCGCTAAATTCCGGTCCAGATAATATTCTGTAACGCGTTACGCGATCCCTGTCCTTACCCTGTGATAGAAACAAGCGGGAAAAAAGAAAATAATGTAATAAAATACAGGAGGAGACCCTAATCTAATACTAGAGGGTCAGAGGCTTAGACTGAATGTAAAGAAGTTTACAGAGAGAGGGGGTAGATAAGTGGAACAGCCTCCCAGCAGAAGTGGTAGAGGGTAATACAGTGAGGGCATTAAACATGCATGGGATAGACACACGGCTCCTGAATCTAAGACGAGACCGACGACTGATTAAGGTTTGAGTCTTTACAGCAGGAGAAACGGGCGACTAGACGGGGGCCGGATGGGGCCGATTCTACGTTCCACCCAAATCCAGTGTCAGTTTATTTTCATTATGCGTTGTACATCGCTGCGGAATATGATGGCGCTATACAAATCAATAAATAATAAATAATAATAACGCCATCTCGGTTCAAGGAAGAAGCAGCGATGCCGCTCTATCGCTCGCTGGTTTTCGTTCACGTCGGATGACCTTCGTTTGAAAAGTCACCCCGCGGCCAGCCGTGGATGGATTAATGAAATATCCATAGCTGGAAACAGTCCAGTCCAGTCCTGTGCGTAGCGGAGAAAATAATTAAAAGGGGGGGGGGGCGGATCGATGATTTAGACAGGATTCCGAAAAGGCTATTAGGATTACGGGTGACAAGTGGGAGTGGAGCGCAAGTCTCCTCTCGCTCCTCTCGCTCCTCTAGAGCTCTTCCTGGGGTCAAATTCTCAATAACTTTACAGTTTGAGCCGCTTGGAAGGAGATCCCTGACCTCCCCCAAGGTGTTCCTCTCTTTACCCTCCGGATCTATTTTCAACGCTCCCGTCCCCTCTCCCAGCTCTCCAGAAGAACGTCTGACCCATTGCAGGTCACGTGCGGCCCTCGGATCAGACGAGGACCCCCCCGGTGTATACGCTGCATGTCAGAGTTCACATTCCGTGCAGTGAGGGCAGTAAAGTTTGGGAACTCACAAGTCACATTCGATAAGTTAGAACGCAGCGGTAATGCACCCTTTCCACGCCCGCTCTCGTTTGCTGAGGATCTGGGAAATGTTTAATTTTTTATTATATTTTATTTTATTTTTTTGCTGACATTTTTTTTTTTTTATTCACCCTACAGGTTTTTATTATTATTTTTCATAATTCAGACAAAAACCCCTCCCTGATGCTTAAAAAATATTAGCATTTCATGTCCGGACCGCTGATAGAGATATATATATTATGGGATATAACCCACATATTTTTTTTTTAGGTTTTATTTATTAATTGAAAACTTTAATTGTGTTCCTTGTCCCTTTAATGATTACAGCGGTTTAATAAAACAAATGTACCAGGAATTGTCTAAATGAGCATTAACCCTTTAGTGACCCATCATACGAGATGTTATGTAGCT
The DNA here is from genome assembly GCF_027358695.1 of Spea bombifrons. Lineage (NCBI taxonomy): Eukaryota > Metazoa > Chordata > Amphibia > Anura > Pelobatidae > Spea > Spea bombifrons. The sequence continues at coordinate 5,146,298 of NC_071094.1, forward strand.
CCTCACCAAATGCGTCTCTAATACCGGCCCTCGCGGGAAAAAAAACCTTGGCTTGTCATTAATTGAGTCACCTGCATTCAAGCAGGGATATCAACCATAACGTACTGGGAGCAAAAGCACCAAACTGGGAGTCTTATATATGATCACAGAGGGGGGAGGGGGATAGGAAGGAGTCGGCTCGTGAATCTGCCCCTTCGCCTTGAGATTGGGGCAAAAACCCAGAGAGTGGAACCCTTAGAGTCCCCAGGTGTCTTCGCTGCATCTTTCATCACTCGCTGGAGTGCCCTTTATGTGTATTTTCCTCTATCAGTGTTTTGTCTCCGAAGCTATCTCTGTGTAGCGCGTCCGTGACGTTGACGTCCGTGAGAAGCCGCTGTTATTTATTTCCACTGATGTAAAAGTTTTAATTATTGCTCTGAGAGCATTAATCCAGGTGCCGGGGCGTCCCGAAGGCTTATCTCATTTTGTCCCAATAAACTCCCTTTATCCACAGACCTGGAGCCGCCGTTGCTGTCAGTCATGTGATATTTTGGGTGACTTTCCCGGCTCAAACACCACACTGAGCTGATGCTTTATGGCGATGCTAATGAAGTCCGCTCCTCCATAGACTTTCATTAGTCAGAGAGTCCTGCTGGGTGATTAAGACTGAGATATTCTTTTGTTCCCCACAGGCAGTATGATAAGGAGTCGGAGTGTTTGTCTAGTAGATTGGGGTCAGATATTAACCCTTATGCTCACCACCTACTACAATTCATTACAACGGGAAATGTAAAAGATTTGTATTGAAAACAGAGACGAAATCATCGAGAAAACACACAATATCGTTACGAGGGACCCCGACGTTTCTGAAATGATTGATTCTATACACACGTTGCCGCTTATTCTTTGTTCCCCAGCCCCTTTCTAGAAAATGTTCTTGCGATTAGAGGAAGAATTGTTTGTGTCTACGGAAGCAGAACAGGAAGACCAGCGGTGGGGGGCTGGGGAGTCTTCTTCGTAGTAACGGCAGGATGTCCTTATAGAGAGGGAACTCACACACGGCAGGATGCTCTTATAAAGCATTTGCCAGGAAGGAAAGATTAAGGGTTTGTCGGCGGCACGTGGGCTTTTGCAGCCTTTTTACCGGATTTTGTCTGCAATCCGGCTTCTGTGCGCGATCCCCGAGCTCGGCGGCCAAAAGTTGGATCGGCTCAAAACTAATATCTGCGAGGATCCCGTGTCATTCCTTCAGCTCGGTTGTACAACTAAATTATTTACAGGGGTTACAACTACAGGGGTTGTTGGGGTGCAGCTGATGATGGACTATGTAACCCCCTATGTTCCCCATTTTGGGGGTCTGGGAGCTGTGGTTGCACCGGGTTCCATCATCCTCAGCCACTGATGGAACCCAAGGACCCATTTCAAGGAACAGATCCCATGGCTTCCTTATGCTAGATCACCAGCGACTGCCTCTGTCGGTGGTTGGACCATTGGTGGGGCAGGGACCCTGTTTATGCTACTGATTATATACTGTAGAAAGATAGAATTCATGTCCCATTGCTTACCGATGACTTTTTATATCTGCAGGTCCAGCTGGGAACTGCCAGACCTTGAGAAAGGTAAAATCCCGGTTATCAGCGACTCCGATGGAGTGAACTACCCTTGGTACGGCAATACCACAGAGACCTGCACCATTACTGGACCCACCAAACGGGACACCAGGTTCATTGTCAGCATGAATGATAACTTCTACCCAAGTGTAACGTGGGCTGTCCCCGTCAACGAGGGGAATGTACCCAAGTTGACGGCGATCCACAGAGACCAGAGTTTTACCACTTGGCTGGTGGCCATCAACATGTCTACTGGTGAGCATGTAATCCTCCACACTATAAAATGGAGGATGAAACTGGAAATAAAAGTCGACCCAAACCTGCCCTTGGGGCAGAGAGCCAAGCTCTGTGAGCCTTTCACCCAAGAGTCGCCGCAGGTGCTTTCCAAAAACGAACCCATACCGCCCAGCGCGCTTGTAAAACCCAACGCCAACGATGCCCAGGTACTTATGTGGAGGCCGAAGGAAGGACAGGCAGTTGTGGTCATAGGCCCCAGGCACCAGCGGATCAAAGAAGATAAAACCAACAGGCTGCTCAATGGACGACATGAGTGAATGCAAAATTTGCTTTATTTGGGTATCACTGTGTTATTTTATACAGGGGAGGGGGCACTCCTTGCAAAGGGACTCTCCTTCCCACCAGTTAGGACAGTGGTCTTCTGTAGGGCTGTCATAAGGCCAGTTAGGGCCAAGTGTTTGCAGAGGTGAAGACGCGTTTGCTGTTGATTGCAGAAACTGAAGTTACGTCCCTCTTGAAATTGTCTTCTACCAGACGCTGGCCAGCTTTAACATTTGGAAACGCCAATCCTTGGCCATCGTGGACCTGTGAGTGATCAAGGTCATCCCGCAATTAGAGGTGAGGGTTAGACGCCAATATCAACGGCCTTTTTAGTCCAGGTTCTTCTCGGACAAACCGAATTGCAAAATAATGAACGCTTTTCATATTTCCAAGTGACTTTTTTTGTAACTTTTACAATGTGTAGGACCTCCGCAGACTAGGGGAGGAATAGTTATTCTTTGCTGTCTTCTCCGGCAGCGGTCTCAGGAAGTGCTCTGCCGAGAGCAAACAGGACTCTGTCTAGATATGAAAACTTTCACCTATATAGTTCCAAGAAACGTATTTCACGGGGGACTTTGCATTTCAGCTACGGCATCGCTTTCATTTTTTATATATTTTATTAGCAACGTTAGGCTGGCCACCCCGTGGAACTCTTTAAGTTGTAACTCAGGTTTCTGCTTGTACTACTGGGGTGAAAAAAATAGTTACAAGAGCTGTTACTAGGTTTATCTTTTAATCTTAAGTGCCAAAGAGATATGTGCAATGGCCATGTCTTGTCATTGAATTCATCTCATGCCTTCTTGGTGGATAATATCACCCAATTGATCTTGGAGCATACTTTAGATGTTACTTGGGTTTTGGAAGCCACCACAGATGTTAACATAATGGGAATATGTTACATGACATTATATACACGGTGGGTGCCAACGTATGAGGTAATAAGGAACTGGAGCTCTGCGGTGAGCAAGAGGTTCAGTTCCTTATAGACCAAAAACTCAGGGCTTTCGTATTTACAGAGTTGACTCGTGGATATGTAACCATTGCTGGACAGTGGACAATGCTATATCTATCAGAGAAGGTGCTTTATGGGGAGGCACAATGGTACTAATACTCAAATAATTGCCCTCTCTAGAATTTGGTGAAATGGAAGAGAAGAAGCAGAGAACCCAGAGAACCGAATTATAACTAGAATCATTTTAGAGGGTGGCTTCTGTAGAACCCTGTTAGAACCACCCTCAAGACGTGACTAATTAATAGAAACAAAATGTATTTTTTTTATTAAAATCCCCCCTTCAATAGGTTACCGTTCTGTGCCGAAGTCAAATAAGCAAGTACAGTAAAGGAAATGACAACTATGATGTAATAGTTTAAAGACTTGAATCATTTTGAGTAAATTGTTGAAACACATATTTTTTTTGGGGGGGGACACACCTCATCATCAAAAGGTGTCAACCGGCGAGAGGATGAAGACCAGTACTTGAGAACTTATTGACTTGGCCAGGACTGGTAATTGCGTAAAAAGACCATATGCCGACTGGATTGGCTGGGCAATGTATGATGTCATATGCACCCTTAATGAGGCCATAGAAATATCTTCACCACTTCACAGTCGAGACATTGTGTCAGTTTAATTCAGTGAAGAACATTGGATAGGGGGGTGAACAGATACCTTAAGTATCTGGCAGAATATACAGACACACACACAAACATGACAATTAGGTGTTCCCGGCAAAAATCATGAACAAGAGAGGATTTTGTATGATTAAAGAATTATTTCTGGGAAGGGTTTGGGTGATCATCATCATTCCCGGGAATGATGTTTCTAATGCTGCTTTTAGCTAGAAGAGATTTGATGGAACAGAGTCATTAAACTAAACTGGGTCATATAGCGCGCTGAAACCTGTGTCACGTACACAGCGAAAATGAAGGCTGGGGGCATGTGATCCGTGATAAATCTGATGTAACATCTGCCACAGATCTGTAATCAATAAACACCGTCACATTTTGAATATATAAAAGAAGGATCTCCCACTGGAGGGTAGGAACACTTTTAATCCGCATCAATCTCTTCATTATCAGAGCGAGGATTGGACAATTCGTTCCGAGAATTCCAAGTATTACCAGGGAGTGTTTATGAAGAATGGATTTAAATCCCCTGGAAAACGCTCCCCCAGCTTTCTACGTTGGCAAAAAATATATATACCATGTGAAACTGCGTAATGAACAAAAGTAACTTCCCAGTTCAGATCTAGTGGTTTGTTGGTGTTAAAGTTTCTCAAATCCATCCTTCGAGTCCCACCAACAATGCAGGATCTTCTCACATGGCCACTGATGGGTCATTTAAGGTCTGTTTTCCAAAGCTGCTGGATGAGGACCCATGTTTATACCTGTGAACGCTTCAGGGTTTGACCTGGAGTCTCCAGATGAAGCCCTGCTTCCCTGGGTCTCCAGGCATGGCAGCGTTGTTTGGTGATGTCCACTCTCTGCCCACCAACCTGCCTGAAGCTAGCCTCATCCTTACGTGTAAATACCCCCCAATCTCCATAGGTAGCCTACCCTGGGAAATTTCCGGGTATTCCGATGTAGAGAAAGGAATACCCGGAAATTCTGGGTATTCCACTGGAGGCTGCTGCATGTGGAAGAACTTGAAGAGAAGCCACCGCAAGCATGACCTCCATGTTTTGATTGACAGAACTCAGTTGGCTTTGAAATCCACAGGGGTTTAGTTAAGTAGGCGCTGATAGTAATATGGAGTAAAGTGATTTTATCAGACACATGGTACATGTTTCAAAGAAATCAGTAGATCTTATAGAATCACAAACAGATTGGTTTGATCAATGAAAGATTACGTCGGATTCATGCTCAGTTCATTGTTACTTTATTGGAATGCCGTGAGGTCAAATGGAACATTGTTTACGGAATGATTGTTGTATTTGAGTTCCATAAAATGAGTTTTTCTTTTAGAGAAGTTTTTTTATATATATAATTTTTTTTTTGAATTAACGTTTGATCCATGCCCTGAGGAGGGAGGCATAAAATTTGCGCCGTTATCAAACATTCTTTCTCCGTTGACATAGAGATGACTTTCGGCTCAAGGACACCCAAAAATGTTACGTCCTCATTTGTCCGTACGAAATCTAGAATAAAATGCATAGAAGATGCGTATTTGTATTTTGTGCTTTTTTTTAAGCCACGTGCAAACACTAAATACTCAGGGTGATGGTGATTCATGAATTTCTAACGATTGGAGGCGTTGCTCATAGGGGTTCACTAAACTCTTTAGTAGGCGACGTGATGTGACCATCGTGGAAATAACCGCTTTTAATACAAGGAACCTTCTTTCGTTTTTAATACATTATAATGAAGCGAAATAAAAAAAAAAAAATGTCACAGTGCTGTTGATAGACGTTAGGAAAAAGGCTTTATATAGCATATAGATCCGGTTCAGCTCCTGACATAGATACACAATCAATAACCAAGATTGTCTCCGCTTCGGCCGGATCCGGGGGTCTGTCTCGCGGGTGCGAGGAAGAGCTGACTGTAGAAGCCCAATGGGAAGCTCTGGTTACCGGCCGGCATTATAATTAGAACAGCTATTCATAGTTTGGCATAAACGGGGTTTTATATGTTAATTTACCCCAACGGCACGTTTCCATTAGCGGAAATAATATACACGTATCAAGAGAGAGCGATAAAGAAGAGGCAATTCTCCTCTGTATCATGATGGGCTTACTCAGTCGGCGCGTTTGACAATTCAGGCCAATTATTATTTAATACAGATGATTAACGAAGACCTCAAATATGGCTGAGGCCAGGGTCTTTTTGTCCATTTCATGTGACACCCATCAGAATTCAAGTTGACTATAGTTAGGTGGTGGGACCCAGCGAGGTGACATCAGTTTGTATCAACCGTGAGCCCTAACATACAACCAGAAGCGCAGTATTACTCCCATTAGAGAAGCAGCCTATCTCATGCATGCTAGCAAAACATCAGTGTTCCAATAGAGATAGTGATTGGCTAGAATGGGAGTTCTACTGAGCACGTGCAGGAAGCACACTGAGGTATGCTCCATGCTTTCAGTAGAGTCTGCAGGGGGAGGAGCTAAATGAGACAGGAGTCTTATTTCCTAATTCCAACGATTAAAGAATGCCTGCTTTCTCGATGACTTAAATGTGAAAATATGGCTGGAGTGCACCTTTAAATTTAAAACCAAAAAAAGAAAAGGCCTTGGGGGAGTCTTGATACGGCTATCACAAAGGTCGGAAAGCGGGGGAGTTAGGAACAAGGAAATGAAACGGTCAGGGATCACAACCGCTGTCGCAGAAAAACAAATTGTTTGCAGGAGGAGGAAAGAGGGTTATGTTTAAGGAACTAGGAATTAGACAGGAGGGAGGGAATGCTAATACTAGGAGTAGAGAGAGAGGTGCTTTAGCTTCTAGAACAGAATAGATGGAGTCTTAGAAAGAAAAGTCTGAGATGGAAGAAGAGACTTCTGGGGTCCCCACAGCTTAACTTTCTCTTGGCTAACTGTTGATTTTTCCTATTGAGCAAGGTGCAATTTCATACACATTATGGGGGCTTTTGAACACCATGATACCCTCATACCCAGCAAACATTCGGAGCTCCCGGGAACGAGGGATTGTTCAGACTAAACAGGGACACTTGGTGCTGCTGGGAGGTGGATGCTGGCTATAAATTTATTTTACAATTAGGCAACGCGTGTCTCACAGTAACCAGATTTGTTTTACAAATCACCTCAGAATAACTCTTCTGCTCCCACCCCTGGAACAAAGCTCAGTTCCGCTTTTTTACCGCACACAAATGCTGACGTTTAGACACCACACTTTAATGCAGTTCCTTGTTGGTGTCCATGACGTGGCCAACCCAGAACAGCATAGCTATTCTTTACAGTATTCCTGAACTGCCTAATGAGTCTTTATGGTAGGTCCAGAGCTGGACTACTTAGTAAGTCTCGATGGTAGTTCCAGAGCTGGACTGCCTAGTAAGTCTCTATGGTAGGTCCAGAGCTGGACTGCCTAGTAAGTCTCTATGGTAGGTCCAGAGCTGGACTGCCTAGTAAGTCTCTATGGTAGGTCCAGAACTAAACGGCCTAGTAAGTCTCTATGGTAGGTCCAGAACTAAACGGCCTAGTAAGTCTCTATGGTAGGTCCAGAACTAAACTGCCTAGTAAGTCTGTATGGTAGGTCCAGAGCTGAACTGCCTAGAGAGTCTCTATGGTAGGTCCAGAACTAAACTGCCTATGGTAGGTCTCTATGGTAGGTCCAGAACTGATCTGCCTAGTAAGTCTCTATGGTAAGGTAAACTCAACTGCCTAGTTACAAAGCAATCTAGTATGGTAGAGCCTGCAATAAGCGGAATAGTGAGAAACATCCACCCCTAACTTCCCGACTCGGCAGCAGAACTGAATCCAGAATACATAAAGAACATCACACGAAATGGCCCGGACATATACCGACAGACATATACAGTTAAGTGGACGAGAGTAAAAAGGGTTAAGTAGCTCCAGGCCACCTCATTGTGATAAAGCAGGAGGGCTGGATGTTGTCGCAAAGTGTAGTTTGTTTAGCCACCTGTCCTTGCCCTGCTGCAAAACCCGGTGATTAGACTCGATAAACACGCCGCGGACGCCCCGCTAGTAAATAGGCATCGAGCTGGTGGCCTGTAATTTCTGATCACGCGGGGACCAGAGCTGGAGCTTTCAGTATAATTACATTTGTTTATTAAAACTAGACACAGCATGTGCTTTTTGTTCTTCAGTCAATGGTATTGATTCGGAGATACTTTAACAGCGCTGCAGTATATGACAGCACTATATATATATATAACAAGAGCAAGAAGCATTGAGAATGTTGGCAAAAGAAGCATATTAATTAGCTACCTCTTCCAAAATGGTCTTGCTTCTCTAACTACATCTTTACAAAGGCTGCTTGAAACGATTTGCTTCCAGTAGATGAGCAGCGGCTTAAAGGAATAATCGCATGGATCGTGAGAACAGACGGCCGCTCCCTTGGTGTATATATACAAGGTGGGTTTCTAAAACACGCATCGCTTATGTCAATCTGTAAACAACATTAGATAGATTAAGTATACAGAACTACAAAATGGAATAGGATTTGGGAGGACGAATAATAATAATAATAATAATAAAGGAACTTCACCTACAAGGATACTTACTTCTGGAAAAATGTTCATAACACGCAGATAAGTAAAAGTTACGAGTAAAATGTGAATTTATATATTCTGCTGCATGCGGATGTCTAGGAAGCAATCAAATTAAACCACCCTTCTCCTTGATCTATACACTTGCAATTGTGTTTTTTTTAATGCTTATATTTAACCCCTTAATGACAAAGCTCATACATGTACGGGCTCAAAATGCACTGGGTTTAGGGACCGCCCATTGTCCTTAAGGGGTTAAATGTCCCCGCCAAATAATGAAGATGCTCAATTGACAGATTTGTCCAAACCCAAGATGCTAAGTAAGGCATCAAAGTGTTAAATGTTTCTACAATGGATTGTTAAAAGATTCCCCCGTTAAGATGCGTTGCTCCTACGTGTAACTATAAGAGTCCTAGATGTACTCGCAGGAAAAGCAAGGGTTAAAAGGTACACATGGCCAGTGGAGACTCGTAAGTCAGCGGGTCACGTTCCCGAGGCAGGAATCGGGGACGAGTGAAGGGATGTTATCAGGAAATAGGGAATCACGGAAACACCAAGAGGTCAAGGGAATAGGATACATTCCGGCTTTATATATAGAACCGGGGACGGGGAGAGCACCTGCGAAACGGTTCAACTGTAACAAAAACACAGAGTTTATTAAAATACAACAGGACATCCAGGGATATTTCTGTCCAAACGAGGAAACAAGCATCAGCAGCGCAAAACATAAAGAATACGAGAACTCATAAAGCAAACGCTGCTGAGCGGGGTGGCGGCGTCCTTTCCGCTGGCTTTCTGATCTTTTCATCCCCTCCAGCCGCCGCCAAAGGTTGATGAAGACCTGCGGGGGACAAAAACAGACGGCACTTATGATCTGCGGCTACGGCCAAATTATCGGTGCCCTTTCTTACATTGTGGAGTAAGTGGGCCTGATTCGTTAATTCAAAAGAGGGGGGGATACTGAAAGAAAAAAATCCCCACTGGTGAACCTGAAGACAAGGTAAATAAAAGGCGCGAGGGCTATATTGTTATCCGTTAAGGAAAGATACTGTCCCTTAGCGTCAACATTTATACCGCACTGGGATACTTACTGATTCGAAACTCCAAATCCAAACCCTGCGAGAAACGAAAGACTATAGATTAGTAAATGCCAATTTATTAATTTCCCACAAACAATGGTAGTTCTTAAAGTGTTTGATGAAGTACCTCCGCTGGTCCCTGCAGATGCCCCTCCGGTGCTAGAGCCGAAACCAGAGAACCCGCTACTCTGTTGTCCTCCAAATCCAGGGTTCTGGGACAGCGAGCCAAAGGTCGGAGTGTTCTGGGTGGCTAGGCTTCCAAATGTTGTGCTACCGGTGTTGCTTCCAAACCTGCAACGCAGTGAGATGTGAGCAGAAATCCCAGCTCGCCTCCAAATGGGTATAAAACTTTGGGATGATGACGGGGTCTTCAGCAAATCTTATTATCTTAAAAAGTTACACGTACAGTAACATTTATACACAGCCAAACAATTAAATAATACAAACAAACAAGGTAACAAAGTATACATTTAGGAAAAGAGTAATTGATGAAAATAGCCTGGGTGAGTCTTACCCAAATCCGCCTGCGTTAGCTGCAGCTGTACCCTCGCCGAACACTTTGCCTCCCGTCGAGCCCAGAGGGCTTGCAAAGGCTGGGGCTGTACCGAATGCTGGCACCCCTCCGAAACCAGGGGACCCCCCAAAGGTTGGAGGGCTGCCGAACACCGGAGCAGCGCCAAAGCCACCTGAGCAAAACAGAGGCAAAAGAAGAAAAGGAAGAGGGGAGACAAATAAAAATCAATCACACTTCTGGAAATAAAGAAAGGGGCTCCAATGGGGCAGTTAGAAACCCTCCTTCCCATACATGAAACCTGACAGATTTGCCCTGGAGGTTCTAGGTATGGCTGCTGGTTGTTGGACCCAAGACTGGCCCTTTGTGGGGAATCCACCCATGCCCACCTCCTGGCTCCCATACAAGGAGCGAGACCCCCGGGGCAATTTTCCTGGGCAGCACCGGTGTAATCGTTTTAAAACAAGCAGATTCTACACATACCGACAATTACCTGGATTATATATATATATATATTATCTATTTAACACGTTTTAAATTGCATCCAGGACCCTTTCTATTAATAAAAAGTGCTTTAAAAGCCATTGAGGGTGGCAAGACCTTTAACGTTCAGGACCAGATCCACCACCGCGTGTGTGCGAGCCATCTGCTGCAGATACAGAGGCGCCGTGACAGAAAAGGCTAAACTTAAATGATTTATTGCGGCGGACGTGAGATTAAGTTATCAGCCATAAGTATTTGGATCCTGTGAGCAGCGACTATTAACATTGACGAAGAAGAGAATCCCAGATGCCTGAATATTGAGTGGAGAGTTGGAAAAAAAAAATGCCCCCCAAAAATTGCTCTCCCCTTTAGGAGAAAGCACTGATCACTTGGTTATGTCAACTGTTTACTTATGCCATGCTCTTTAGAACTTAACGATATCCGATCTTAAATAAAATATGTTTAGAGACTACAGAGACTACTTTTTATTAGGAAAAGGAAGGAATTCTCATTAACCGGGGATAATAAAGGAGCCCCCAAGGTCCAGTTAGATGTATTTTAGCTTCCCTGAGCTGTACGACCAGATGTTTTTCCTAGCGGTACAGTACCTGTCTTAGCAGGGCTTGTAAACCCGAATCCCTGACTAGCTACGCTGCCTCCTGCGCTGAACGTCCCACTTGACTTCTGTTCCCCGAAAGATGGTGTACCGAATCCGAACGTCTTGGCCCCGCTATTTCCAAACAGACTGGTGGCGTCTGAGAAGGGGACAGAGAACAATATAGTAAGGGCTAGCTGATCTCATTCACGCGCTGCCGCGGTGGGGAGATACAAACGTCTAACCTTTTAACATTGGCCCACATGCGCTAGCAAAATATCCAGACACATCTAAAGCAATATAACTCTTTCCATGTTCTCATCTAAGGATGGTCATTGGCCGAGAGCAGAACGGAGCAAGAAAACCGATCCCTAGTCTAGTTTATCCTAACTTGTAAAATTGAATAAATGCAAAAGCCAGCTCACCTCCCTATATATTCATCTGCACGGATCCGCACGGACTTGATGCGTGGAATGAACACAAAAAAAACCAAAAGGATCGATCCAGCACTTGAAAAAAACTTCCAGCTTTATTTAATTTACTAAATGATTAAAAAGCATAATTCACACCTAAGTGCATAAGAAACCCCAAACCCCAGATTTGGGGTTTCTTATGCACTTAGGTGTGAATTATGCTTTTTAATCATTTAGTAAATTAAATAAAGCTGGAAGTTTTTTTCAAGTGCTGGATCGATCCTTTTGGTTTTTTTTGTGTTTATCCTAACTTGTGGTACACAGACTAGCGACAGAACACATGCGCAGTACGTTCTTTAGGTGACCGTTGTAAAGCATTGGTAGCCCTACGGTTACACAGATATAGGACACAATAAGAGGACTCACTGGGACTACCGGATGATCCAAATCCGGAAGTGGATGCTCCAAACGGGTTCTTGTTGGCTGCTTCTTGACTGGGTTTACCACCAAGGCCGCTGAAGAATCCTCCACTACTTGCTGCGCTTGAGGAGCCAAAGAGACCTCCAGAGGAAGACGGCTGCTGGAGATATGTGAAGGATGAATGGGTAGCGGCAGGAGACTCCCAGCAAGAGGTTACATACATAAGAGGTTACATAAACATCCTACCCTCTCAGTACTAGCCATTATTTTGTGTTAATGCTTTTTCGTTTTCCAATCTTTTTGAATAAGAACCCCCCCACTAAGCTATTCCTATTTCCCCTCGATCAACGGGACGGCAACATACCATTCAAAGCGTGGGTAGTCCCACGGAACATTGATTATTACTTTAACCATGGACTACAATAAAATAAAAGCCATACCTGTCCAAATATACTTGTGGTTGGCGTCTGAGATTGACCAAACAACGAGCCGGATGAACTGGTAGGGAAGCCTGCGCAAGAAATTTAAGGTATCACTACAAGCATTAACATAAAAGCTTTGGTGCAGGAGCTGAAGATAACAAAGGGCACGTACCCGATGACTGGCCAAAGCCGAAGCCTGTGGATGAAGTGGTGGTGGTAGTAGAAGAGCTGGTGCTACCAAATACTGGGGCAGCCTGTCCAAATCCAGAGCTCTGTCCGAAGGCTGGGGTGCTGCTCTGGCCAAACAGGCCACCTCCCGTGGTGGTAGTTCCACTGCTGCTTGACGGCTGACCAAAAGAGAAAGAGCCGGCAGTGCTGGTGCTTGAAGAGCTTCCAAAGAGGCCACCACTACTTGATGCAGCTGCGGTAGATGTTGATGGTTGCCCGAAAGCAGGTGGTGAACCAAATCGAGACGGGGCAAAGGAAAAAGTATTGGCGGAGCTGGCTGGTGCTTTCCATAGTGACGGTGTCTGGCCAAAAGAGGGCTGACCAAAGGCTGCTCCACCTCCTCCTGTCCCCGCCAGTCCGAACGTAGACGTGCCAAAGCCGGTGCTGGCCGGCGTGCTTGCAGAACTGGTAGCCTGCTGGCCGAAGGGACCAGAAGCCGCACATGTTACTGGAGCTTGCCCAAACACCGGCACCGCGGATGGAGCCGATGTAGCAGGGGCAGCTGGCTGACCGAATACAGAACTCACGGCCGTTGAACCTCCTAGCTGAGCTGTCCCCGGTGCGCTCTCTGGAGGAGCCAAAGGAGAAGGTGTAGCAAGTAGCGTTTGGGAAGGGAGACCTCCGGGGGGCGTACTTATGGACGTAGGACTGACTACAGCTGATGCAGATGTGATGGCGCTTTGGCCTGTGCCAACCACGACAGGGGTGGAGGTGACCGGAATTGTCTCAGCCTTGGTCAACGTGGCTGGTAGAGCTGCAGGAACCGCCGTATTGACAGCAGATGCAAAGGGGGTTGCGCTGGGCACGGTTTGCGTGGGAGCTTGTTCTTTTTCAATGGTTTGAACACAGGGTCCCTGAGGCTGAGAAGGTGGAGCTGCAGCTTCACTCACAGGTTTATCAGACTTCACAGGGTGGTTAATTGCCAGGGTGCTGGAGCCAGCACTTGTAGGGGCAGAGACAGAAAAAGCTGGACCAGCAAGGGTAGAGGCTGCGGGGGCAGCGGCGGAAGCTGCAGGAGCAGCAGCGGAAGCAGCAGGGGCAAGTAGACTTTCAAAAGATAGAGTTGCAGGAGGTGCAGAGGCTCCAGATGAAGACTCTGCACCAGACACTGTGCTTGCCAGGGGCAGAAATGAGAGGTTTGGTTTACTGCCCCCCTGGTTAAATACGCTAGCCGATGATCCAGAACTTGCTAATTGTAAATTACCAAACAGTGTGCCGGAGACACTACCAGTGGTCGAGGACACTTCTCCAGGCTTGGAAGGCTGCATGCCGCCACCAAACGCAAACACAGGGGTGGAACTGGGTGGCTTGGTTGGCTGTACATTAGAAGTGGCTTTGGAATTTTCTGCCTTGGCAACTTCTTCCACTTGGCCCACTCGCAACCCTGAAAAGCTCCCTAGCGTCTCCCCACCAGGGAAGCTCTGGAACAGACCATTGCCTTGTTTAGCCATCATGGCTTCTGACTTGTTGCTGGTAGCTGAGGATGTGCTGGTAGCAGATGGCGGTTGTGGTTGGAACGGGGGAGCTGCGGTAGAAGTATCCGCAGATGAGGCAATGGATGATGGTGACGCAGACTTGATAGAGCCAAAGGAAAATGATCCTTCTGGTCCGGCGCCAAACAGAGATTTGCTTGCACCGCCAAACGCGTAAGGTGGAGGCTGGCCTGGATCTCGTGATGCCACTGTAACAGTAAAATCAACAGAGCTTGCTAAAGTAAGGTAGGAATTTTTTTTTAGATGCATTAGGTTTAAAACAAAAATGGCCCCATTAGTCTTTAAAATGTCTTACTAATACATTCCATGTTTAACTTTCAAGGCCTTAGTCAACCCTATGGCGTTTCCCCTATTTGAAGACCTTCTGCTTCGCTAAACCGTCCCAAAGAGAGAATCCCCTTGCTCCTCATCACCATATCACATGCAACCCAGGGGCAATGGATTCTTGGTCCCATTTTGCTACGATGGGTAACTTTGACATGCAGCATCGGAAAGTTCTTATCAATAATGTAGGTTGAGGCGTTGGATGGTAAGATGGATAATGTCCATCTGCAACATAACGCGAAGGCCACAGGAACCATAATTACGGGACTGCAAATCCCAGCATGCCTCTCTTCATGTGATAGGTTACCTGTAGCGTTGCCTCCCCCGGCGGATGAGGACGTAGACGCAGGAGTGACGTTACCGAAGCCGAAACCCGCACTGCGCAGCAAAGAAACAGGAGGGTAAATTAACAGGGAGAGAGTACGGTACCGATGACACAATGAAAGGCTGAATACAGAAATAATAATCAGTCACGATGCTTGGAAAGGCCGTCACCTCAAAGGATTGCTAGTTTAGGGACTATGCCCACGAGATCTCTAACCTCGGATCAGATTGAGATACATGGAAAAAGATATACATAGGATAATAAAAGGGAGTCCATAACAAACTTACTTTGCGGCTGAAAACGAAAACGGTTTGCTGGGCTGCGTGACGGGAGCAGACGTGGGGTTGGCAGGCGACGGAACAGGAAGAGCTTCCATTTTTTGGGTAGTTTGCCCTAAATAAAAGAAATACGAATAAACGGCAATTACGAGAGCAGCTCACTAACGAATAGAAAAAAAGTGGAGCAAAACAAGAATTATCCAAATTATTAACTAATCAGGGCTAAAAACATCTGATTCACATGGGGGGGGGATTACATCCTTTGCCTTCTATTATCTTTCCTTGCGACCCATGTAGGCAGAACATAACCTAAAATTAGGAAAGTTGGTCCTTGCTCTCCGTTCATGGTCTGAAAGCTTAATCAAATGTTACTTGGATTACTGTTCTCTACACCCCTCACTGAAAGGGTTAAAGTAAAGTGACTGGTCCTTGCTATTGAGAGATGGAATTTAACTTTATACTTCTTGCCTGCACCCAGTGGCGTCGCTACAGGGGGGCAAGGGGGGGCAATTGCCCCCCCCTGGGATATTCCTTGCCCCCCCCACCGAATTTGGAGTCACCCAGGACAGTCCCGCAATGGGACTTTAACCCCTTGACTGCTAACGACGGCATGGTGCCATCGCTAGCAGTCCCAGTCAGGTGCTAACGACGGCACCATGCCGTCACTAGCACTACCCTACCTTGATGGAGGTCTGTGGACCTCCATCACCACCTACCCCGGCGATCTGCCCCTCAAACTTAAGCGCATCACCGGGGCCGCCCGATCCGGCCGGTGACGCCTCGCGCAATGACGCGATGACGTGACCGCGCAACTTTATTAACAACTGACAATTGTCAGTTAAAGAGGTATGGGAGGGGCACAGTGGCGTCGCTACAGGGGGGCAAGGGGGGGCCGAATTTGGAGTCACCCAGGACCACCACCTACCCCGGCGATCTTCCCCTCAAACTGAAGCGCATCACCGGGGCCGCCCGATCCGGCGCAACTTTATTAACAACTGACAATTGTCAGTTAAAGAGGTATGGGGGGGGGGCATGCTGCTTAGATGCCTGTATCTCAGGCATCTAAGCAGCTACAGACCCCCAACATATACCGTTGGAAAGGTAATTACTTTCCAATATAGATTGTAAAAGAATAAAAATATTAAGTAAAAAAAATAAAAATGTAAAAAAAAAGTTACAAAAATTATTTAAACATAAAGTAGTTTAACTTAAAAAAATAAAAAAAAAGTTTAAGTATTCTAGCTAAATGATCACTGTGGTAGCCAATGTTACCACAGTGATCATATAGCTATAAAAAGTCACGTTCCCTTTTTAAAAATGGCCGATACTCATTTTTAATCCCATGATCCCTTTGATCATGGGGTTAAATTTAGGGAGGCAATTTTGGAAATCCTGAAGAACTGCAAATATTATTAAAATCAGCCATTTAGCCTGTGCGGTACGTGAGTAACCATCTCATCCCTGGAGCGCCTTGCATTTTTACTGCAAAACTTATTTTTGCTGTAAAAGTGATTTTTTTTCTCCCTTTACCATCATTTCTTTGGGATTGTAAGGGGAAAGAATGGTGCGTGCTTCTGTGAGTGAATGTATTTAAAGTATGGTGTGTGTGCTTCTGCGAGTGAATGGAGATATGAAAGGCGTGTGAATGATCAGTAATTAGGGTTGAAGCCTTGACGTGGCATTACTGCTCACGTAGGAAGTTAAATTATGGTACAAAAAGTACACATTTGCAAAAACTACACCCCTTGGCGCATCAAATGAGGGGCTGCATGCGTTTCTAGTACAAACCTGGAGTGCGCAGGACACAAATGAACATGTCGCTATGGTTAGAAAAAATATTTTCTAGCCAAAGCGACATATTCCATCATTTTTTGTGCACTCAACTTTTGTCCTAGAAATACATGTAGCCCCTCATTTGAAGCTCCAAGGGGCGTAGTTTCTTAAAATGGATGAATTGTCGGAATGAGGGAGAGCATGAGTTAATGTGTGGATGAATTGTCTGAATGAGGGAGAGCATGAGTTAATATGTGGATGAGTTAAATTATTGTGATTAAAGGATTTCAAGGAGTAGTCGTACTAAATTGTGGCTTCAGGCTTCCCATGTTGAATGATCAAATATTGGCAATATATATATATATATATATATATATATACGTGTGTGTGTGTGTGTGTTTGTTTTCAGTGGTAAGATTTAATGGTGGAAATTATTAATGCCCCCCCCAGTTTGACTGTGGTAGCTTGTGTGCCCCCCCTATATATTGTTTCTAGAGTCGCCACTGCCTGCACCCCCCCAAGGCTTCCTCGGTAGCACTCACCTGTCGTCTTGCTGGGTGCGGATCCCTGCCCAGGGTGAGCGGTGCTGCCGGATGGTGCAGGAGCCGGGTGCATTTTTAAGACGCCGCTAGGAGGAGTCTGGAAAGGGTGGAAAAAGTTTGTGTTAGCTGCATAGCTTTGTTTCTTACTTCACTAACCCCCCCTTGGATAGAAACACGCGTCCCTCCAGCGATCCAAACACAGACGTTTAACCATCATCGTGGATGAGCGGCTGACCCACAGGTAGGTGGCAACAAGCGTGGCCATTCCTCTACGGTCATCGGCCGCCGCAAAATGACCTCTCTCTAAAACAGAGGAAGGGCAGAGGCAGCCCGATGTCACATCTGGATGGGATGTTATAAGAATAGCGGTTTGCGGTCTGGATTACGGCTGAACAAAACCCCACGAAGTCAAGCAAAATATCATTCATCACAATACCCCCCTCCCCAGCTTAGATTAGGGGGGCAAAAGTAAAATTCTGAATGTTTGATTTGTGTCCCCGCTGGAAAAACAGCTGTGTGTTCGTGTAAGAAAAGACCGCGGAATACAGAATTTATCTGATAGGCATTTCTGTCACATACAGATCAGCAGAGAAGACGCTTCAAGGTCTAATAATGCATAAAAACATCACAAAAATAAATAATAAAAACTCTCAACATGGCACAAAAATACTGGAAATTACTGAACAGTTAAAAAATGGTACCGACACGCTGCTTAACTATAGATAAGGTTTAACCCTTTCGGTGCTAGGTAGCGCAAATAGGATGGACTGCATGCAGAGGTGCATTGAAGAAAAAAAAATCAAAACGCAATTAAAAACAGAACGGCATCGGATGAAAGAGGACGTTACCTGCTTAGCTGGGGCTGAACCCACGGTGGCCAAGACAAGGTTAATGGCTTGGGCAGCGGACCTTGGTACGGATGGCCTAGGGAAGGGAGAGAAAAACAAATGCAGCGTGAAGAGAGCCCTTTTTTTAAAAAATTTTTTAAAGCAAGATCTTTGCGGGATGCAGCGAGAGCGCTGGTTGTCGAGCGAACACTCTCAGCATGCCAGATGAGTTTTCTTGTTTTACCGGAGTAGATCAATATCACATCAAGATGTGTCTGGGCTCACAGCACGCTCGGAAGCCGGGCTGCCGTTCAAATCCCCTACAAAGCAAGGCCTGATATACGCGTCCCCCCTCAGAGCCACCGTCCCCTTCCTCATCACGAGGGCTATAGTGGTTGACGGACCCCCTGGAGTCTTCTGAGCACCACAACTGCTGTTTCATTTCAGATGGTGTTACTTTAATAAACGTAATAACCGTCTGTAGGAACTTTTGGGTTTCGGGAAGCATAGAATGCCTATTAAAGGTACTTTAGTATGCATTTGTCATTGGCGAGACTGTTTGGGGCAGAGGACTGTCCATTTAGTAGCGATAAGGAATCCCAATATATTAGAAGTATGTAGAACAATTGTTATCACTAGGGTACCGGTCACTCTCAGGTGCATCCAGGCTGAGATACTCAACCCTAATGCCTTCCTTTTATTAGATTATAAACTGTAAAGCACTAAGTACACCTGCAATCACTAGACAGTCTTCGCGGGAGGAGGTGGCACTCGACAGAAAGCCCAGTGAGAGCGGCTATAAGCGGCTAAACTCAAGAGAGGAGATTCTCAGTTAAGGCACCGGGAATTAGCCAGCCTTTTAACAAAACAGTTTTCTTAGACAAACACGTGACACGCACTTCGTTAGCGTCCGCCAGTAATCACATAAGACAACTCATTTGTAACACAGCCGGTGACAATTGACTGGTAAGGTTTGTAATAAGTCAATGGAGTATTTTTGAGAAGTGTGCTTGCGCCATCTACAGGGAGAATCGGGCACTGCCAATGCTTACCCCAATACAGTCGAGATGGTAGGACTCGGACCATTGCCCTTCAGCTCCTTAACGTTTACCACTTGGGGCACGTTCTGCAGAGTAGTTTCAGTCAAGGAGGCTGAATGGAAAGAAAGGAATAGTTAGGACATCTGGAGCCTGTCCTAACAGGTAAGCGGAAGGATGGGAACCCAGGTTACCTGGAGGCTGGCTGACCATCTGTCTTCTCAGGGCCGCTGCGGCCGCAGCTTGCTGGGGTGGGACGTTGGGCGCACCGTGTTTGACCGTTTTGGTGGCTAGCATTGTGCTGTCTGCTCCTTGGGGTATCACCCTGATCGACTGCGCGGAGACGTTAGCTGAAGGAAACATCGTACAATGACATCAAAACCTTACTTCTGTGTGCATAGGAAACCGATAGCAGAGAAGAAGGGGGGTAACAAGGGTAAGAAGAAGTGGTCTAACAGACCACTAATGGACAAGCTGAATAGAAATGTACCACCCTAATGCATGAGCCTCTCTGTTTGTATTTTAACGGACCTCTATATTGCCTACTAGGATTTTAGAATATGAGCGTCTAGAGTTGCAGCCTGCCTGCCTGGACTGGCAGGTCTGCTGCGTATCCTTGTACCAAAGCCTGGAAAGAAGATCGAGGTCTGTATCTGTAAAGACTGTTGAAAGGGGCAATGGTCTCTGACCCAGGTACCGGTATGGTGCCCACAGGGAGAACGAGTGACCGAGGGTGGTTTGTATACAACTCGCAACCCTTTAGCCGATTAACAATTCCAACTTTTTACATATGCTGTATATAGGCATGTCTTCATGTACTTGGATGGAGTTTTAAGGACTCACGTGTGCTCGTCATAGGACCGGGGCCAAACTGGGGTTTCCCAAATGGGGCCGACGGAGGAGCAAAGCCGGGCTGAACTGATGAAGTACGGGCTACGGGAGCGTGCCGGGGAGCTCTGATGGGGGTCTCGTCTGGAGGAGGCGTCTCCTGCCTCTGCACCACCGGTGGCAACGGCGCCTGCTCTTCAGTATCTACTGCCTCCGACATGGATGAGGTGGAGCTTACGTCATCCAGATCTTCAAAGAAGGCTGGTGCCAGGAACGATGAACGGTTGAGGCTGGCTGCAGAACAGAATCAGACTATGATCAATAATAAAATATTTACCAGGTCACAGGAGGAGACATCAAATAGACTGTAAGCTCACTAGAGCAGGGCATTCTCTTCCTGAAGACATCATGGTGTCTCATGTGTGTTCCTGTTACTGTAAATTTGATCATATTGATCATTTTGGATTCTGCACTCGTAATAGTGCTACCCGTCACCTTCAACTACGCAAATCTCGGATATGTAACACACCTGGAGCGAGGGATCGGATCGGGGGAGTTTTTCTGTTGTTTAGGAAAGTCCTTAGCTGACTCTGCTTCTCCTTTGACAGTTTGGCTGCAAAAGAAACAAAATGATAAATACGAACGGGGAGCACTTTCTGCACATGCGCATGGGGTAGGACTGGGGCTGTGAGCTAACTTCTTTCAAGGTAAATACTACAGATCAGTTTGTGACCCTATGTATCTAGATTCCAATTCACGAGCCACACTCAATGTCCTTTTTTCTCCTTACAGGTTGAAGTCAGTTGGGGAAACTTCATTAAAGGAGAATTGTTGGGCAAGAATGACTAATGCAGAAACCTCTGGTACATACGTGGGGTTTTTGGTTTTCTTTGTATATCCATCGTGGTCTTTGACAATATGGTACTCAAACTTTCCAACTCTGCTTCAAAACTGGGCAGAAACAAAAATATAAAATCAGTTTACTGAAAAAATGAAGCGTTGGATCACTTTTCAAACATATGAATGTTCCTGTCATTAGAGGGACATCCAGCACTTGCTTTTTGCTCTCACCACTTACCTGTCCTATTACAACACACTCTAAGTCCCACATCACGCCGTCACTCGTCCCAGACCCCACCACTCCTAACAATCACGACACACTGCACACACACGCACAACGTATCCTACGGTACGCACCTGCCTGTCCTACAAGATCAGCCCACTAACCACACCATTTCCAACACTGGGAAGAAACACAGCCCCCCTATCATACCGACGGCAGATCACCGCTACAAATGTTTGTCACGTTGAGTGTAGCTTAACACAAAAGGTCCACTCAGACTCTGCTGTTTGGACCTTCACCCCAGCGTGACCCACAACTCTGACAGTGACAAGCCTTTTATATGGGTACATACACAAATAAAAAGATTGGAGATGCTCATCAAACAAATGGAATAAAGAGAACAATGCAAATTCACTCCTTTGTGTCTGACAACAGGTGAGGAGCTTGCATAGTAGGCATTGGCCTGACTCACCTCTTGTTGATAGATTCCTCTATTGGTACACCCCATTGGGAGGTCCGATTGTACAGCCGAAGCTCCTGTAGGTTGTCTGCCAGCTGGTTGAGCCCCTGTCTTTGCTGGTTGATGATCTCTCGATTATTGGCCAGTATATTAAATAACTTCTCCCGCTCAGGAACAATTAGGCTTCTAAGAAAATCCAAGAAAGAAGCAAGTCAACATGGACGGCTGCCTAGTCGCAGGTCAGATGAGCTGGAACGGTTCTGTTCAGCGCAAAGGCTGCACATTTCTACTGTATTACATCATCAATCTCTACTATTATGGTTATTCAGGACGAAAAAACGCCCAAAACTCACTTTTGTTTTTTCTTTTTCTCCAGGTACTGATCCCAGTCCTGATCCAACACATCATTCACATCCTGCACCGCAAACGTCACGTACTGATGCGTCCGACGGATTTCCTAGGAAGAGCGAAACGCCACTGCTTTGAGATACACAAAAACAGCCGACTCCGGGCCCAAAGTATGCTCAGAAAGAAGAGATGACCACCTTATAAAACAGCAGCTTGAAAATTGCTAATTACTCTCCACTGCATCAATATACTATTTTCAGGGACGATCGCCGATTATTGCAGTCAGTGAACCCTCTATGTATACAGAGGCAAATTTTAGCAGGTAAACTGAAAACATGCGGGATACTTTATTATCCCAACACGATATCCAAACGTCATGGAAAAATGAAATGTAAATATACGTGGTGTTCGGATCTGCCCACAGGTTCCTATTTAGTAAGATGCTGGGGGGTCTGCACTCTTAGCACCACTAAAGACCACCTGTCTCCTTCACACCAAAAGTCAGCAATGTCCCCAGGTAGGGCTGTCAATTAATAATAATCATAATAAAAAAAATGCCCTGTGCTTACTGTGCTGTCATTATCTGGACCATCAGTAAGTAGTAGGCAAATACAAAATCATGCACTTCTGTGAAACATTATTACTAAGTATTTATGTATCTTTCAAAGTAGCAGGTCTGCTTATAGATAACACAATTTCAGTTTGTTGCGTATTGACCAAAGAGGTTCCAAACTCAGCAATTCCCCCAGGCAATCAAGATTCCACAATGGCTGAAAATGTTTACTACTGCATGCTGGGGACATAAAGTCAACCGGCAATTTACAAAGAGATTTTCGCCCTCAACATTTTGGAGCGACTGGGTTGGAGCATGTTAGGGATATTAATGAGACAAAATAGGCAAAACTAATATTTTATCACATACGCAAAATAACGACGCTACCAAATATTGTAGTACCACATCCACAATATGAATTTAAGGAGATACCCTATATTTTATCTCCGATCCTAAATCCTTTCAGATCGCCGAAAATTATAATTCAAATCAGATATATATCACAATGATAATCAATCAAAAATATTTATTGTAAATACAATTTATAAAATATCTATATATGAGTCACACAGTGCATAATATAAAACACAAAGTTCTTAAAACATGTCAAAAATGAATCAATTCAAATACAGTATATTATCGATAGTTATCAATATGAATTACTACTTTATGAGTCTAACACACAATTAATTTCCATCCCACTCAGCAACCAAAAATTGATAATAATCAGGGCAGTAATAAAGATATCACTATCTCTCTAATATTAGTTCAACTAATATAACAAATTAAAAATAATTTAATGGTGTCTAAGAGTATTTGTGAAGTTCCTTATAGATGCAAATAATGTCAAACTTCATCTATAGGTAAAAATACCTTTTCATTATTGTCATTATCACGGGTTATAAGCTGCAGTCTCACAAGCCGCCATATACAATAATGCAATATAGTACTTCCCAGAAACAGGGAATTCTATACGAAGAAGACAAAATTCATCTCTATTCAGAATAATAAAACAATTATAATTACCACCACTTGTTGCTGTTGTCCCACCGGTCCTTGTAGAAATTAATCCAGGTTCATTGGCAAGAAATTAAGTGGAAAGAATATCACTCGCTACAAATTATATAGGTTAGAACTCAAAGTAACTCCAAGAGTGAAATATGGTGCCAGAATCTTCAGATTCCAATTCTCCGAGGTAAATTTGGTGAATAAGTCCGTCCGGGTCTGTCCATTTCAGGGTGCCATCTTAAGGTCTTTTTTTTTTTTTTTATTAAAGACATAAGCTTTTAAAGACAGGGCTTATTATCATAGCCTCCACCTCTTGATTGGAATTCTCCAATCATAACGGTGGGTTTTACCCATTATAATTAGGATTTCTACTCATATTTACACTGTTGTAATTTCTTAATTTACCTGTGAGAGACGCTCTGGTCTAAGAATTAACTTAAAACCATTACATATGTGTTTGGAATTTATCCTTGGTCACCCTAATCGCCAAATGTTACTTCCTAGATAGTAACTCAGGTCTTGGTAGTCTTCCTATGTATCCCCCATTCCAAGTTACATTTCTAAGGATATGCAGTGTCTACTCCTTAACTTTCTCATGGAAGATAACATTAATTGTATCATATATACGCTGAAACATCATTATACGTGAATACTTCTTTGTTCTCAATTACAGAGGGAACAAGGACAAAAAGAAATAATCACTACATAATTAAGTAAAATAAAATGGCTCTGACTCCATTTTGTGTTCATGTAAAGTACAGAATATATGGAATACATGTTTTCTATCATAAAATATCTGACAAGCATTTAGTTGATCACGTTATTTTGGTCGAGTGCCCGTGGACCAACTTTCACTTTGCTCATGCAGAATGACCCTCTTTACACTCTTACCTGCATCAGGCCTTCGCT
The DNA here is from genome assembly GCF_027358695.1 of Spea bombifrons. Lineage (NCBI taxonomy): Eukaryota > Metazoa > Chordata > Amphibia > Anura > Pelobatidae > Spea > Spea bombifrons. The sequence continues at coordinate 5,170,545 of NC_071094.1, forward strand.
CTTGGGATCCAGCGGTCTCTTGTACAGTAGGTGCCTGTATCTGGGGTCACGCTGACGCTCTAATTGTTCACCGGCGTCCTCTATGTTGGCGAATCCCTCCAAGAGGTTGGTTTTTAGATTTCCCATATCTCCATGAAGTGACTTTCACAAAAATGTAAGAAAAAAAAAAAGCAGTTTAGAAAGAAAGAGTAAAACATAGTAATTGCAATGGACATTTTGCTTTTCCAAGCACTCGAGAGATGAGAAAATAACACAAAACATTATTTGTCTTTCATAGACTTGCTTGTAAACCGTTTTATATCCAACGTCCCATCAATTCACAGCTGCTGCAAAAGCAATTGTTGCTCTTTTAGGTCACAATCTGGGTTACAATTACATGGCAGTCGAAGCTCCGCTACCTCTGTTGTTTCCTTGATCTCAAGGATGAAACAGTGAAGATCGTCAGTCTGCGTCTTTAGCTGCCGTATTTCAGCCTCACTGCCCACCGAGAAAGAAGCCTTTGCTGTCCGAGCTTTCAGGTCATCCAGCTCTTTCTGGAAGTGAGCGATCTGCCGAGAGACGAAAAGTAAAGAAACCTCCACGTGTGACACACTTGTCGCGAGCAGACTCATCGACAGGTCCGTCATACAGGACAAGAAATGTGCCCACCAGATTGAATGGGTGTGACGACTCGTCACGGACGTGCGTTTAGTCCCATTCACTAAACATAAAACGGGTAAGCAGCTGGCTTCATTTCTGATTTAAAGTTACTTTGAGCACAAAATGACATTAAGGCTAAAATCCATTCCATCTGATAAAACCAAACTTCATGATCATCTGCAGTGAGAGGCAAACAGCTCAATGTAACAAAGGTTTATAAAAGAACAAACCCAATAATGTGTCCAGCATGATCAATGGGACTTTATAAGCCTAGATAAATCATGATCTTACATCAGCCAATATAGGCACACTTACCTCTTCTTTAATGGCATTCAGAATTGGAACGGACTCCTTTGCAACATTTGTCTGGGGCTGCAATAAAAAGAACAAAGGAGTTTAGGGCAAAACCACACGACTGATGTTATGTACAGCGTTCGGGACTGCGCGCCATTACCTGGGATGGGGTCTGCTTTGCAGCCGGGGTGTTCGCTTTGGACGTCTTCTGGGAAGAGGCAACGGGCGTGCTTGATACTGGCTGGGTCGCTACAGAGAAACAAAGCAAATTTGTACCCATGGAAAAAATGTATATGTGTCTACGGTAGGTCATATATGAACTTACAAAGCAAAAACAATACTGTAAGTATCTCAAACATGTACATGCATTAAAGAGCATATGGTGGATGGAGTGTACCTTTAATCAGAACTATTCCAATGCATGCACCAAACATGGTAGAAATGGCACGCTTGTCAGGACTTAATATATAAGGGAAGGGTTTATAGGCAGCCACATGGGCAGAGAAGTTTGATCTGGCCTGGCTATGGATCACGCTGCTCCACTGCTGATAAGCCAGGGAGTGCCAGACATTGGGCTGCAGGTATCGCTATACAACGTAACATTACAAACATAGATATGCATTTTGCTAGAAACAAAAGGTGGCGTTAGAGATTTTACCTTGTCCAAGGACTTGCCTGCCGGGCCCTGGGGTGGCCTGCGGTTGGAAGGTGGCTGTCCGACTCTGGGGATCCCCTGATGCAGGCGGCTTGTTAGAAAAGGATGAGGAAGAGAGATTGGGGACGGACGCAGGAGACGGCACCTCCACTGCACTGAATCTAGAAAATGAATCAGTTATTTTACTGGGTATCATTATAGGCATGCAAGCCTTAAGTCATTAAAAGACAACGTGTCACTTACACGTGTCATTAAATCATTTATGACTAACTACCTGTATCTTGTGCTTTTAATCCACATCATTTTGGAAATATTTGGGTTCAAAACAAAAATATTTACTATACAAAATCAGAGATCTGTAGAAAATCTAGTAAAGGTTTCCAGTCCCAAAGTGCTCCATCTTCTTCTCAGCCCAAGCTTACAAAGTCTGCCTGAACCAACTACCTTCTACCAAAGAGGAGTAACTCAATGGGCCGATCTGTTCCTCTGGGATACATGAGGTTCCTAACAAATATATCGCTCATTTTACTATGTAAAACACCATTATATGGGGTGATTAATGGCGCTGAACCATAAAAACTGTCAAATCCGCTTTTGACTGAAATAAGGGGCCAAAGACACACAGAAACATAGAATTTGCTGCCTTGTCTTATATTCAGGAGCCATATGCCTATCCCATGCATTTAATAATTTAAATTGCAATTCTCTCCCTGTATTAGCCTTACCACTAGTGCTGGGGTCTGCTCCACTTATCTACCACCCTTTGAACTTTCTTAACAGTATATCTAAGTTTCTGACCCCCTAGTTTTAGACTATGACTTCTTGTTACTCTTCCTCGGAAATACACCAAATATACAAAAAAAACCCATACCAAATATATGTAAAAGCAAACAGTCATGTGTTTATATGAAACCACACCACATAAAGGAATCAAACAGAATATTAATTCATTCGAACAGCATAGAAATGAATGTACTATTTTAATTTAGACTCATTTAATCAACCTTTCCAGCACTTGTACGCACTTATCTTTGAGGTTCACTTTCACCGTGGATGACGCAGGTATGAAACTTGATGCAGGTTGTGATGTTTGCGCTGGAGGTGCAGGGGCGCCAGGCTTTAAACTACTTGCCCCAAAAACCCCAGTGCCCTGCATGGGCTGGAAAGAGAAAGCCAGCTGGCTGGTTTGCTTAGCGGAATTAAACGGGGCCGCAAACGAGGATGCGAAGGGAGCGGCAGGATTGGGTGCGCTGACGGCGGCGGCAGGCGGAGGCGCGGATGGCTTTGATGGGGCAACAGGAGCCGCAGCAGAGGATGGAACAGTGAAGCCAGATCCTGGAAGCAGATGAGAGCATGTAAGACAATACGTCTAACCTTTTAAAGCTACCGTTCCACCAACTTTCCTGCAGGTAAAACCTTTGTAACTAAATTCAACATTAGAAACATTCCAAGTACTGTTGGAATATCCAAATCTTGCCCAGAAATAAACAGTTTCATCATATAAAAGTTTGCCTGTTTGTTTTCTTAATTGTGATTTCAAACAATCACTGTTGCCAAATAATTATTCTTCCGACTACAAAAGGTGCCTCTGTCCCTCTGTACTATTCACAGTATATACATGTGGAATGCAAATCCATAAATGCACTCATCTGATGGTTAGACTGTTAATGTCAGGAGGTCACAATCAAGGTGTCCTGAGTTAACGCATGTATGTTGGGAAGTAATAAACCCACAGACTCAAGTCCCAACTGGACTATCTGATATATGTTTTCATGGCTTGTAACCATGACTCACTGTTGCCCATCTTCTATACTCTTTATATTATCTCTATTCAAACGAAATTCTGTAAAAAAAAAAAAAACAAAAAAAAAAACCAGCATTCCTATGGGTAACACTCTGGGATAAGGAAACATACCACCCGTGATTGGTTGCCTCTCTCCTTCTATTGCCAGTTGCTCCAAAGGTGTGTTTAGAGACTTCACACCTGGGTTTAAATTGATCATGTGAAAAGGACACAGGACACCATCCGTGGACAGTATCAGGAGAATGGGGGTAGGTGGCAGAGTCTTCTCTTCGCCTACATTAAAAAAAAAAAAACATCAGACAATTGGCAATCTGTCAGGTTATTCCAGACATAAAAACAGACAAAAAAGTGAGCCCAGAAATGTTTTTTCTCGCAGATATTCGGTGAAAGTTAGTACTGATGAACTGTATGGATTCACCTTTTCTGTTTCCATAAAGTAACTCAAATATACCACTTTCTACACGGCAAAGGGAAATGTAAGCAGACAGCTAGAGATACAGACATTGATATATTGACGTTTACTGGGTACAGTTTGAGATCAGCTATACTTACAGGACTGCAACAAATATGAAATATTACAAGCAACAATTTTAGTCTATAAAGGTAAAATCTCCACATTATCCCTGGTTTTTTTTCTCCGCTGAACTGTAGCAGGAAAATAAACAATCCCTAGAATTGTCTGTTTTGTTAGGTAAAAAAAAAAAGTCAAGCCTGATCTATATTAGATCGGGTGAAAGGACATACTGATGGCTATTTCCAGTTGATTCGTATAATCCACCGCCAGTCCCATGGGAAGGGTATCATCGCCGTTATCCGTCATGGGCAGCTCGGCGCGGCCCGAGTCTTCCAGTAACCACAATTCATAACTGGCCTGTAACGGAAACAATTTCATCAGCTTAGATCTGATCATCAAAAGTCAACCACACATCTCTAACGTGGCTTAGCCATCTGAGTAGTGGTGTGAGTAACGGAACTCGGAAGGACATCTTTTCCATACCCTTCCAGCACATAAAACATTAGAATTTTGCTTGAATAATTATTTTTTAAATAAAACCATAATTTTGGCAGTATTTCCTCAATCTTGTACTACCTTCTTGCACAGCTGGTCCACAGTGATGCCTACTGGCTGCTCTGGGATGCTGATGTCATACAGGAAGGTCTACCTCACTTCTCACATTATAGGCCCTAACTTCAGTGACCTCACTCAAAGAAAACAATGTAAAAAATCATTGACTGCTTCTGGTAAGGTCACCACCTTCGGAGAAGTCAAGGTTAATTGGACTGTATGAATCGACAGCCAAATGAAACACCTGGTAACAGATTTTCTACATTTCACTGCAGCTCAATAGGTCGGGAGTGAACTTGAAATGCCACAAAACGTTGGCAGCTTGAGTGACATCGGGGAGTAAGGACTTTATTAATTAAAGCCAACTGAGGCCAGTATTGGCTTCATGTACTTGACCTTTAAGTACACAAAAAACCCCTACCAATAATTCACAACTCATCAGATATTCTCCAACTACAGAATACAAAAGATTTCAAGCCAAGCAATAGACCAAAATGATGTGTATAGGTGGAAATGAAGCTTGTAAGAAGAAACCTCCTGAATACAGTAAAATATAAAGTCCGTGGTACCTGATCTGCTTGCCGGGCAATCACACAAACTTCTATGGAGGCTGCAGAAGCCCCTAGGAGAATATCCCTTCAAATAAAAGAGAAGACAATTCAGAACATGAATAAAGCAGATTATAATTTGCAGCAACGTTGTAAAGCAGATTTAATCAACTATGCACTTGTGGGACTAATTATTGCTATTAAAATTGCTTTTCAATTATTTTGGAAGGGAAGCTTTGTAAAGAGTAAACATCATGTATGATTTCCTGACTTATCTCTTAAGAGACGGCATGAAAGGTTTTTGTGACGCGACTCACCAGTCATCAATATAATTCAAGAAGAAATGATGATGTCTCTCGGCACAGCTGCTGTAGCAGGTCTCTGTGAAATTCAGAAAGCACTCTCCTCTCTTGTCTTCCTTTTTCTGTATAGTGAATCCAAAAATATGCATTAGTGGCCCCAAAGTTTAAACATCCATGGATTTAAACAGAGACATTAGCAATACACACTTCTTTTATCATCTAGATGACATTTTCGATATGTCAGCAAGAATATTCAACAGTAAACAAATTCAGTAATAAAAATGTAGGAATAAACACAAAAAAATATAATTTTAAAATTACAATAAAAGTAATTGGCGGTTTTGTGCCTAAACACAGATCATTCTAGATCATTTTAGATAGTTTGAAGTAGTCAAATTGTTAAAGAAGTCTGGAAAATATCCACATACCGGAAGCATTACGACTACAAGCTGAGGAGTGGCTTCCAGCGACCCATCAGCAGCTGCATATACCACGACGAAGACATACGTACTGACCCACAGGACATCCAGCACTGGGAGGGAAAAAACATGATGCGAGTACGATGGACCCGTTAATGACACAATATCAACACAGCGGCTCATTCACTAGCACCCAGTTACGGAGAAGGATATACTGCACCTTTCACTGGATTCTCGGTATCATAGAAGGAGGGACAGGGAATCACTTTCTTCTCCTGCAGGTTCTGAAAGACAAAATGTATTTACTTACGGGGGGGACCCAAACACATGCAAACGGGTGAACGTTGCACTAAAATAGTTGGTGTACAGTTGCAATATCATAGGTTAAGGTGATATTTTAGGACTACATATTTATATCAAATTATATATACATCTTCAGCTTTGTTTCTTGCTTTCTGCTTGCACCATAGACACATTTCTTAGCAATCTTTATAATTATACATTTAAAAGCTACTCACTGGGAGGAACTGAACCACTGTGCCATTCTGCTTGCCCACAGCGAGCTGCTTCCCTTTCGGGCTCCAACAGACTAGTGGAGGGATAACATTTCAAATTAAAATTAGGACAGTAAAAAAATGTATAGCTTTCAACTTGTAAAATATAGGTCTTTAAAAGGATGCTGCTAGTGGATGATTCATTCATAACTGAGCATTTATCATAATCAACCTGCATAAATCATAGTGTAGCTCTCCCAGGAAGATTGACCAAGCCTTTTGATTTAACTCTGCAGGGTTTTGGGCTACTGCACATATGCAGAATGAAACATCAGTAAAAAATGTCCTATACTCAATTATATGTGGTATAAATCCCTTCTACGCTGATAATCTTACACACTTAAATAGATCATAATGTGAAAAGCTCCCTACTAAACAGTATATCTAAACAAGAGAATGCCTAGATATTTCCTGCATGACTGGACGAGTAGCAGAAGCTCTCGTGTAAACAAGCTGTATGTCATGCAGTTTTAAAGCATTAATACACTAAACATTTTTCAAGGTTTAAACTAAAGGCATAACCCCTGTTTTAGCCTAAAGACAGCTGGAGGCCTATGTGTGACAAACCCAGATGTTGCACCTTTCACATTGTCCCAGGTAACACATTACCCACCTGACGTTACACCCAGACTGGCAGGGAGGGAGGCATACACACTCACGGCATCGGCCACCTGCAGGACAGATATGCTGCCATCACTCAGACACACAGCTACCATGGCAGGTATGGCAGGATTCCACTTAAGGTCAGAGACAGTTATACTCCCTTCATTTGCCAGCTTGTAACAAGCAAAAGGCTGTTTCTGCGGTTTGGCCTACAGAAGTAAAAAAAAAAAAAAAACTTTTAATTGATCAATAGTTTTATTAAAACATAAAGCTAGGATATTATGAAGTAAAATACAAGCAGTCTTGAAATACTTATTCAATGAATAAAATAATCAAATACTACAGTAAACACAAAGATTCAAAAACATCAGGAAATACCTATGTTTTTGGTTTTGTTTTTTTAACAGGAGGTTGTATATGAATGAGCTAGTTTTCCCAGCAGAGGGGTTGTGCTCTTTAGATTCTAACAAATGCAGACATGGGTAGAACAGTCGCTACCTATCTGCTGCCAAAAACTATGTTTACAAGATCTGAGCAAATTCCCCGGGTACCACCGTTAACTCTGTTGATTCTTCACAATTCAATGATCTATTAATACGTACCTTATTTAACAGGGTCCGAACATCATAAAATGCAATCAGGGTGCCTTCAGTAGACGCAGTGCATATAGACAGGGTGAGATGATCAGAGCTCAGAGCCAAATGGTGCGCAGGGTGCTTTAAAGGCACATCTATTCCTGGGGGGCCCACAACTGCATGGGAGAGAAGTAAGAGACCTGCTTACAAAAATACCATAGCAGTACGCAATAAACTGCATTGGGGCTGTTAACTAGATGACTACTTCTTTAGGGACAAAGAAAGATGCTAGTGAGGCTATACGTCATATGAATGCGCACGATCTTCACCTATCGGAAAAGCAGAAGTTAAACAATATAAAATGTACTTAACATAGTTTCTGAGTTTAGGAATACGATACTCAGTAACACATGAATTAGCATGGCATATAAACTCAAGCGGCTATCTAGGGCTAGGCAACAGCGGGACATTAGTGGAAATTACCAATGTCATTCAGATCTTGCCCAGGCTGAACAGGAACAAGCAGATCTTTTGTGTGATAGATCTTAAGACCCGGTGGTCCCCCGGCAAAGAAAAGCCCATATTTGTTGGAGATCGCCAAGAGATTGGACCGTTCCTTGGGGGTCTCTTCAGGGGAGTTGAAAAGTCGTGTTTTCTTCAGCTGACGAAACTCAAAGTCCTATAAAGAAACAACCATACATAGAAACTTAGTTCTACTCATTTAGTCTGTATGTCTCATCATTCAAATAATGCAGAGAAGAAGCAATTCACAAAGATGAATATTAATATACAATTTAATCCCTTGATCTTTTATCCAGACTTATTTAAACACATCACAGTATCACAGTTCTAACTACACTGCTTTCACGCTTTTCCACTGTCGCTTCATCTCTGGACCTAGACCAAAGGTGTCCAACCTGCAGCCCTCCAGCTGCTGCAGGACTACATATCCCATACTCCTCTGCCTGCCCCTTAGCTGAAAGAGCATTATGGGAGACGTAGTCCTGCAGAAGCCGGAGGGCCGCAGGTTGGACACCACTGCCCTAGACCTGTCAAAATACCCCAGCATTACAGTAAGGATGCTTTGCCTTCAATCATTGCGTCAAATTATGTTCTCGTTAGCACAAGTGGAATGATCACGAGGTTTAGGATGCTCAGACCACTTGATATACTAATGAATCATTCACTTTAATTCACATGATAGCTAAAGGTCCCTTTAAATTTACGTGGCGCCCCCCCCCTTTAATCTGTCCCTTCGCCAGCCCCCGTTATCTTCTGTGCAGCGGACGTGTACCTCCGAACACATCTGGCCTGAGATATACTTCCCGCCAGTCAGCTCCAGCTCTGTGAACGCTGCTAGGGGGGTGTATTGAGACCCCCACACATATGTGCGGACAGCGCTCCCATCAACTTCTCCCTAAGGTAATTGCTTCATTATTTTCTTTGCTAATTTTAAAGTACTCACACATGTATTGCTTGTTTAGGGAACTCCCATTAATATAAATAGTATCCACTTCTATTCTACAACACCCATCATCCTGAGCCAGTGATCAGCTGTGGTCTACGAAAACATCTAATGGCCAGCTGCTGACCGTGGCCAAGAATTCTCCTTTCCTTAGTAATTTAGCTCAAACCCCCACACAATAGTCACAGTACCTTAGTCTCCCTCTCAGGGGGCAGGTCGGCATCATCTTCCATGGCAGAGGAGACTGGAGGCAGCTGCTGTCAGTCCAGGGGGGGGCAATAGGATCTCTGAGTGGCAGCCAGGGACGGCGAGCCCTGAAAGTAACGTTGCTGATTGTTAAGCCGAGTTATTTAGTCCTGTCATTACTTTCTAAAAAGTCGTCACAGAGCTCATGGAAGCGGCGCAGCGCGCAAATCGAATCCACTTCCGGCGCTCGGCAGTGACATCACCGCGGGATGCGAGGCGACTATCCAGCGTGACACGCACAGCCACGTTTGTTAAGGGCGAGTGGAGTTCCTGTGAGGAGTATTTCCAGGCTGTAACTGCAAGAATTACGAGAAACTGGAGCTGCCGTCCCCTTTAGTGTCTGACAGACACGGAGACTACAGGCGATGTGTTTATTGGCTAATTGCGCTGCATTCGATTGCAAGCTTTTGAGGCTACCTAGGTTCCTTCTTTCGAGTGTTTTCACTGAAAACTGTAAGGAATTCCCCAGTCTGATCAAAACCACCATGTATTCACCTCTAAATATAGATATTTGCTGGGAGAGTATATTTATTAATATTTATTGTTTTATATAGCGCCACCCTATTCTGTAGCGCTGTACAATTGGTAGACGGGACATAACAAGTAGTATATAACATAACCATTTGACTTTTTTTACCCCAACAGGCGGGCCCAAACCCCAATCTGCCCGGATCTGCCAGTCTTGGATCGCCAGCAGAGCAGACGTAGTTAAAATGATTAAAGGGACGCTCCAGGTATCGTATGCTTAATGCGGATAAAGACAGAGACGTCCCTTTAAATTTAGTGGGGTCCCTTTTGCAAATGCACAGGAGTGGGTGGTCTGGGGGAGGATTCTAAAGATTGCCCCTTTTGCCCCTTTCCCGACCCCTCGGCTTTACGCCGTGTAGGAGATGTTTGGCTGCGATAAACAAACCTATCGGGCTCGGCGAAAAACCATAAACCATAAAAAGTCTCATCTTAGATTCAGGAGCCTTATGTCTGTCCGATGCATGTTTACATTCCCTCACTGTGTTAGCCTCTACCACATCTGCTGGAAGACTGTTCCACTTATCTACAAGTAAAATAGTACTTCCTTACATTATCGCTAAAGTTCTGCACACCTAGATTTCTTTTAGGAACTCTTTTTGGGGGGTTTATTTAGTGACCAGAGTTGCTGTTTTATGGGAGGCAGTGATTGGTCGAAAGCAGGTGTGGCAGACTGGGACCGGTTTGGCGAAGTCTTTCTTTTCCGGTTGTTTTTGCGTTTTGTGCTCCGTTACTAACAGACGGCGCCGTTGTATGCAGGAAAGACAACAGCTCGGGCTTTATAATGCAGACCGCGTATCGAGGCAGCAGAGGAGGTCGTGCGAGGTCAGCGCGGAGATTCACACTTTCCATCGAGTCAGCGCTGCAGCTACGAGCATCTCGGAAATAATCTGCCGCTTTTCTGTGTGTCGTATGAACCCGAGTTGACCGGCAGTACATGCCAAGCTTGCCTTTTACCCCCCCCCGTGTGATTTACTACATGTAAACCTACAGCATGCCTCCCAACTCTCCCGCTTTGCTCGGCACAGTCCTGATTTTGCCACTCTGCCCTGCCGAGCTTGCTTTTCAGGACAGAGGTAGAGGTCAGCAGAGTTCGAGTTTATTCTCCGGTGTGCAGTAGCGATGCCGGTTTTTGTAGCACACCAGGTGTGCTATGGGTCCTGTTAAGGGCATACCTGGGAACATCCAAGCTTTGCTATGCGGGCCATAGGTGGGGAATGGAGTGCAACTTAACTGCGCTCTTGCACCCAGAATATTCTCTGTGGTGACTCAGAGAAGTGGCGTTTCACCCAGGAATGGTTATGGGTCCTTTATTCAGGGGAATGGAGTGTTTCCCCTGCCATCGGCGGGGCGGCCCTGCGACATCGGCAGGACCACCCGCTGGTGTCAGCGAGTAGTACTGGAGGCATCCCGCAAAGGGGACTCCGGGTAACAGTTCAGAGGAATACTTGTATTGTTAAAGACTGGCGGGCTAAGCATGGAAAGCCCAAAGCATTAAATCGGCAGAGAAGTGTGTGTGTCGGGGTCAGCATTGGCTTCTGTACGTGGCAAGCTGGTTCCATGGTGGGCTCGCCCGAGTAAGGCACGGCACATGCCCATATTGGTAGCTGATGGTAATTTTAGTGCCTTGAAATGATATACCTGTAGCGCCCTCTAGTGTGACAAAACATAATATAAACTTTAAATGGTGTTCCTCTTTATTCTGGAATGGGAAATGTTAACTAAATAAGCTCCAATGAAATGATCCAATTGGAATTTCCGTGGATTCCGACCACCCCTGATCACAGCTTCGCAGTTTTAATGAGAATCACGCAGCTGAAGCAGCCCTGTGAGTGGGTTTTCTGGCAGATCTCTCCCCCCGTGGGTTCTGCTGCGGGTGAGTACAGCCATGTTTTTTAAACTTATGTTACAAAGCTCGTTCTGCAAAAGGCAATTACTGATATTAACCCTTTCCACCCTGAGCCTTGCGAATGCAGAACCGGTATGTATAATTATCTCTTACTTACATAGCGCCAATCATTTCCTACGGTCCGTACATTCAAAGGTATACCTCCCGACGGCAGCGGGGTATGTCCGGCCTCACTCTTTCAGGGCTGTATTGATTATTTTAGTGTGTTTTTAATAATTTAAGATGCAAGGTGCCTTAATGTTCCATTACTCTGGAAAAATTGAATCACTCTTATTTTCTGCTTTTTAAATCCGTTTACACTACCGTTCACAAGTTTGGGGTCACTCAGCTGTTTTCATGGAAAACAAGGACATTTCTGGCTGTAACATAATTACAAAAGGGTTTTCTAACCATCGGTTATCCTTTTAAACTTGGATCAGCGAACACAACGTGCCATTGGAACACAGGAGTGATGGGAGTGATAAAGGGCCATTGGAACACAGGAGTGATGGGAGTGATAAAGGGTCTCTGTACGCCTATGAAGAGATTCCATTAAAAATCAGCCGTTTCCAGCTACGATAGTCATTTACAACATTAACCCTGTCTGCACTGGATTTCTGATCCATTTCATATTATATTAACGGACAGAAAACAGAGCATTTCTAAGTGACCCCAAACGTTCGCCGCTTGTTTTGTTAACCACGAATTCTGAAAACAAGATGTAGATAGCACTGTGTAATTATTTCGATCTCCCCGCAAGCTAAGTGTTTTTGTAATATAAAGCAGGGGGGATGGTTCCTTTTTAATTAAGCTGGAAAAGTGAAGTGAAAGAAGAAATAGGAAGTTTAACGACATAGGAAGGAGGAAGTACGGAAAGATGATGTCTTTAACCGAAATTGATACTTTTTGCAGAAAAAGCTGTAAAGTCGGATAAGCTTTTGGGACTTTTTTTTTTTTTTTTTTTAGTTGGCTCATCAAGAAGTATTAAGATTGCCTTAAAACTCTTCCAGCAGATTTTGGAATATTAATTTGGCTCGAGACAGTTTAATGTATTTGGTTAATGTCAGAGCTTGTTTGTCTGGTTTTAAAAAGTCTTCGTTAAAGCCAAGATGATGCACGGCTAAGGAAGCGATTTCACAATGAAAATAAAAATCCATTTAAAAAGTGTCCAGTGGGTACATGGGGAATTATAGAGGAACCGAAAGTTATCTTTGGGTAAAACAAGGAACTGGGTACACTTTTAGTTTTGCTTAATGGGCTATTTTCTATTAGCCACAAACCAGTTGTTATTTCCTTATGGAGACGTCGGCGATCTAAATATTTCTGCTAGCGCTGCTTTTAATTCCCCTTCTTCCTATGTTTGTCCTCGGTCTTTGTCTATCATTGATTCATCCTAAAAATCCCAATTTAAAGCGACAGCGCTGTGGGGCAGAAGTTAAGAGTCAGGCCCCTCGAGCTCTCTGCCTGCGCGATGGGTTAATCTAGGCCGCGTTCACCCACCAGCGCTTTAATGTATCTGCTGACCACCCCGGTTCACGTCACTAGAGGGTAGGATGACGCGAGCTGGGAGTTGAGTTGTGCGAATGTGGTTTTCACCACGGTTCTGTTCATCTCGCTGTGTTGGCATTCAAGCCACGTTGCATGACGGCAGTCGGGTTACCTTGGGGTGCCAAAATCGGCCATTTGTCTCCAGGACACATCATACATTTTACATCTTCGTAACTGGCATGTGTGTGTGAGATATAAACTCACAGAAGGAAATCGGTTCCTCGTTTACACATCCCATCTACTGCATGGAAACAACATGTGGAATGTATAAGTTTCCTGGAAAATATGCCCCCTATGGCAATCCCATACCTACCAACTATCCCATTTTTTCACAGCACAGTCTCGTCATCGTACTTTGGTAGGCAGTAGAGATTATGGGCCTGTTGAGGTGATCCTCTGATCTCCGCTGACCGCCCCAAGAGCTGTAAAATTGATGGACACCTTGTGGTGCTCTGAAGCTGAGAATGGTAGGTAAGTAGGCAGCCCCACCCCTTCCTGCCTGCATAACCCCGGCCACACCCCCAATGGTGTCCTGGTTTGGACACCTGAAATGTTGGGGGTCACCTTGTCTTTAAGTGAACTGGTACAGGGGCGGTCATGGGACACAAGCCAAGGAGCCCAGAGCACTCCCTCTTATGGGGCAGTATGTGTGTGTAGGAGCCGGTATAGACCTAACTGTTATTTAGTGGGCGGAAAATGGGTGGGCTGTGGGCGTGGCCAACCCACTCCCCTGCTGGGAGAAAGCGGAAGTTCACCCCGAGACCAGGCAAGCAGGGCTTTCCCAGGAGACTCCAGGTCCAACCTGGAGAATTTTCAGGTCTGCTGGTAGCTCTTCTTTTACCCCACCCACTTCCTGCCTCCAATCCCACCCCAATGCCATTCAAGTATCTTGGAGGCTACCCCCACATAATCGTTTTCATAAAAAAGACACCAAAGACGCAGGCTACTGATAGAATATGCAACTCTTTACAAAATATACATAGGTAAAATATCACATTAGGCCACAACACCTGCGTTGAAAGGCCTGCAGTGCATTCTAGAGGAATGGATACTGTTCTTTACATGGGTTCATAATGTGCTATAGAAATCAATATTCATAAGAGCTTACAATCTAAATTGATCGGTAATTAACAGAGACACACAAGAAAGTATTATATAAGCAGAGGCACCGGGAGGTAATGCATTTTGTCTGAATTCACAGAAGAACGGTGGACGGGTTTAGACTACTGCATGAGGTCCTCTGACCACCGGACACCTGACACCTCCCGTAATTCACACACACTAATAAATAAACAGATCTTCTACAAGGTTCACCAAAAAAACAGGAAAAAATAGAAATATTGGCCACATGATAAATAGAAGAGGCTGGCTGGGGAGGGATACAAACACCCCACTCCGAAGGCACTTGGTTGGCTGGAGAATGTTCTAGATAATAGTGCACCGTAACACTTGGCTGTATACGCTGAGAAGTAGCGAAGGGTCGTCTGGTGTTTAAACCGGTCTTCTTCAGGGGAGGCTGGTGATGTCTCTCTTTGGTGGTGGGCCCAAGGGCTTGGGGCAGTTGTCGTTGCCTCTTCCTTCAAACATCATGATACTGGAAATAAAAAGTAAAAAAAGGGTTAGAGAAAAAATACCTTTACTGATCTGTTCTCCCTGATTCAGCCTCAAAACCCCCTTACAGTGCAGGTCTTCAGGGTACGGTGGCCCACATGTCACCATTTTTAGAGGACATCCACCCGATTAAGACATATGCCTATAATACGCCGTAAACATGGGACCCTGCACTGCATAGGCGTCTACATCAAATGCAAAACTCTTAGCTACACTTCCTAGTTCCTAATATCAAAACTTCTCATGCAACTTCAAAAGCCCTGCCTCCCCTGGGGAGGTGGGCTGGCTATGGGCATGGCTACCCCCCAGACAGTAGGCATATGGGCGGAGAGTAGGTGGGAAGTGGGTGTGAACAAACACGACTTCCCTGTCCAGAGAAAGACGAAAGTGTCCTGGAGACTCAAGGGAGCATGGCTTCACCCAGAGACTCCGGGTCAAGCTCAAAGCATTCCTAGGAATGCTCCTAATATTTGTATCCAGAAATTGGGATGACATAGAAGCTCGGTTTAATGCAGAATATCGTGACTGCTTATTATAACCAAGGATTTAAAGGTCTTTTTCATGTGTAGTAGTTCATTTAACAAAAAATCCAATAGTAGTTTCAAATCAGGGCATTTTACTACTATGTCTAGTGCCTAAAATAAAGTTTGCATGATATAGAAGTCGTGGCACATCACTTGTAACTAATAGGTCAGCGAAGACGTTAGGGTTTTATAAAACATGGCCTCACAGCTACTTTAAAACGTTTTCGTACGGTTCCGGCTGTAGAATATTCATCTGTCTCCCTTTCACCTATAACGATAGCTGGACGAGGAGTCGGACATCTGCGGTGAATCATTGGGTTACGCTCTGTCAGCATCTGACAATGGCGTTTTGGCCCCGAGGTTACCTTTTTCTTTGTGACCACAGGACAATGTACAAAGAAGGAAGTATATTTCACAGAATAGAGAAGTGTTCTATGCCACCTCAGGGAATCTAGAAGGAAGTGCGAGCTCTTTGGGAGGTTATTAAACTGCTACGCTGAAAAAGATCTGACGGTGTAGGGACGTGATGAACGGCGGATTAGGAGATCCACGATTCTGTTCTCCTTTAGATGAGATAAATCTAGAAAGTGGTTTTATCGCCATAGCAACTGAGGAAAGGATCTAGTGTGAAGTCCTCTTTTCCAACACCAGAATCACTTTTTATACATACCCAGCGGAACGTTCAAACATCCCAAGCCGGGTGAATGGCTAAGGGGCTCGAAGAGTTAAAGCGGGGCTGGGCGCCATGACTGGTTAACCAGCTATTATTAGATGACCTGTAATTCGCTTGACTTAAGCCAATCACACTTTAACCCTCTTAGTGCCAGAGGGACGACCCAGGTATCCTGTGCAATTTAAAGTGAGTGTCAGCGTTCAATGTTTTTGGTTTTTTTTTTTCATCCAAGGAAGAATTGCATGAGGATGCGTTTTGATCTATACATCTGCAAGCACTTTTGCTGCCACAATGTATAGACAAAGATACGTTCTATATATTTTTTTATCTTTGTTTAAAGTCTCAATTCTGCCCTGTCTTACACATAGATCTTTTCAGTGGGTAAAAGGGTATAACTGTTGACCCTTATTATATAACCCAATTAATTTAGAACAGCGTCATTAAAGCCTGAATTAAAATTAAAGGGGTATATATATATTCGGGAAAACATATTTCTTTATCAATTTCTCAGGACCTCCTAACTAGGCATATTAAATAGGAATGTTTTTCGATTTTTTTTTTTTTTCTTCTTCTTTCTAAAAGTGCGACAAACCATACAAAAATGCTTCTTTTCATGAGTCTCCTTAAGTGTCTTTTTCAGCGTAGCAGGAAGCAAACGGCCTCCCCCATGCCCCCCAGTCCCCCCTATTCAGGGAGCGAGTACATAGAACTCTCCCGTCCGCGCTCCCCATGGGAATGCATTGAAAGAGCCTGTTCCTGCTCTCAAAGTAAAGGGGGGACACGGCAGGCATACAGAAAAGGAATTGTTAAGACCCTAGGCAGCCTGCCACATCTGAGACGGGCTCCGACACACCAAGAGGTTGGAAGGCAAGCCATCTCGCCCATCCAAGCCGGGGCTGGCGCGTTGATTGATAATAGCCGATAACGTGGAGGTGAAGGATAGAATGGAGAATGACGTTGGGGGCTGGGGGGCAATATGACAAAGACAGACAGTGTTCCTCAGGCTGGAGTGATGTAATTGAAGGCACAGAGGAGCCTGGGACTGCATAGAACTTGCTCTGTATGGCTGTGTATGAAGCTTTCTTCTGGCCGAGAGGCGAGGTGGCATATTACCTGACCACAAAGACCCCGATTTATCCACTTTCAAAGGCAACCTTTCAAATCCCGAAAGCACATTCCGCTCTGCTACTTTATACAATGATACTGAATAGTTCTGTGAACTTCCCATTCCAAACGGCCGAGATCGGCTCACAGATAAGAGATTTAAAGAGCCTTTAAGCCCAGATTTGCCAATCACTTCAGCTTCTCAAATATGTCGGTTCTTGGTTATAAATGATTCAGTTCTGGATTCTGCGGGATCCTTCAACAACTTCTCTGCTCTCAAATGTAATATTTAGTCCACAGAACACCATGGGAATTAACAAAGCTCTAAAATATTATATATATAATATAATATAATATAATATAATATATAACTAAAATATTAGTATGAAATTATGTGGCTATATGTTGATGTAGTCATCTCAGGACTGCGGCATCTTTTAAATCGCTGATATCCGTGATAATAGCTTTTTAGTGGAAACGCGTGGCTGTAAACAATCTCCGCCGCTAGAGGCTCATGGGAAAAGAAATGTACGTCTGTAGACAATGTCCGCCATTAGAGGTTCATGCAGGTATGTCTTCGGTAGATGTCAACATCGTAGTTACCCCACTGTTGCATTTTTGTGCCCAATGGGAGTCATGGGACAGTTGGAAAGTGTTCAGTGTATACTGTCCAGTCCTGTCCAAAACAGCTTTGTAGAGATAGAATATTTAGAAAACACATAAAAGGAACATATAAAGGATCCAGGCAGGATGCAAATGCTTTCTAAATTCCTTATTACTCTAGCACCCCTGGTGGCTGTATGTGGAACTGCAAGTAAAAGTTTCAGGTGGTGGCCCAAAATGTTTAAATCAGGGCTGTCAGGGGGACAATCTCCGCTGCCCTCCTTGCCAGACCTCCCCTGGTGATAAATGTTTTTCAATGATTTAATTATTTAAATCTGCAAAAGATACTTTGGTGCATAAGAAACTAATGAATTATAGATGCCAAGAGTTTAGTGCTGCTGATACCACCACCAATCAACACGACATATACCCTACTCTTCAGCTGCAACAATATCACAACCCCCGGAACCTATTAACTACCGGAAATCCGTCCTCGGGGGACGGAGACACAACATGATTTTATCCGTTTGGGGATTTAACATTAACCACCCTCGTATCTGGCAGTTTAAATAGCTGGATTGCTTTCGGGTATAGTTTGTCAGCGCTTGATTGTTCCTTCGAGGAGCTGCTAATTCGGCTTGGCAAGAGTCTCGGCGCAGACAATCAGCGTATTCTGTACGCGAAACACATTGTGCTTTCCAAATGGATGCGATGCTAGATTTCTCCGGTGCTCTGTACCGACCATGGGAAACTGACATGAGAATACTTTGTCCTACTCTGCAATGAGCGAAGTTGGCCAAAGTATACAACTTAATGACTACCGAGTGCCAGAAGGGTAATGAGGAAGTCCTGGTATCTAAATGCCGCACGGGAGCAGCGATAGTCTCAAGACATCCCGCTCTGAGAAGACATGTCCACTTATAACATTGTCTACCTACGTATTCCCCTTAACCTCTCTAGGTCCAAAGGACAGGAGCAGACACACGCAACTAAATCTTCAATATACCTCTCAATGCCCCTGTTTAGTTTGAGCAGTCCCTCCCTGGTATACAAATACCTCTGTCTCTTTCCGCCCTGGATGTTCCTCTTTTCTAGGCGCTCGGAATTTTGCTGGGAATGAATATATCTCAGTGTTCTTAAAGTAGCAGTAGTGTGGATACAAACGGTAGAAACATTTATTCATCTATATGTCCGTCAAAGACGCATAAATCCTTGAATATCCCCCAATGCCCCAGCTACACCTCCAGCCACATCCCCGAAACAAAAATACCCTTTCAGATGTTGAGGGGACCATTGGGGTTCAGCACCTCCGCTTCTCGGCACATAACCTGCCTGTACAGATGCTTTCTTTTCAGAAAGAATACTAATCACTTTACTGCTTCCATATTTTAACGTTAACTTACATTTTTGATAAAATAACAACCAATTGGCAAGCCTACCTGTCCGATTGGCTCTGCAGAAACCAGCGCCCGTCTCCATCCCCTTGTAGGATTTAGTCATGCAAAAGCTATTTTCTGCCCCAAAGTCAGTGAAATGATTAATACCGTACTCCTTATATCTGTGCTCCTTTCATCTGCCCCAAGATATCCGTTGTCTATCCAATTTAATATTGGCATTAAAGCCATTACAATAATAGCCCCTATTTGATATGCGAAGAGGCAGCTTCTCCGCACAAGGAAAGCTCTGATCTCTTTTGAAATGAAAAGGCTTCCAACAGACGGAAGTAGAGTCTAGAATAAACATTATCTAAAAGCCTCTCTTATCCCGTCTCTAAATTGGCAATAAAGAGAGCTCCAAGGTGTTCGTATCCATTCTTTGCTTCTCAGCCCTAGGGGTAAAATTCCCTCTCGGAAGTGGTGGTGCTCTGCGAGACTTAACCCCTTTCTGCGTTAGGGGCTGCCGCCCAGGACTTATCATTTACATTCATTAAATTCACCCCAAAAAGTTTGCTTTGGAAAAGGACCAACATTTTGACTCCAGAAAAGCCTTTGTAGCAGTGAGCAAGACTTGCCGGTCATCAGGGGTAGACCCTTAGTGGATGGGGAGTGGGCATGGATAAACATTGGCCCATCAACCTCGGAGACCCAGGGAAGCAGAGCTTCACCCGGAGACTCCGGGTGGGCGCTGGGCTAGGCCCGTCCCCATTCTCTCTCACCTCCCCGCCGTCTACCATGCTGAGCGTCGGAAAGGCATAGCCCCAATACTTTAATGGGCCCAGTTAAGGCTCAAGGATAAGTGGCATGTAGGGGTGCCTGATTGCCCCCCCCTTGAACTCCTGCCTTACGGGCCAAGGCGGGCAGATGCCGCTGGATATGTTACATCATAGCTTTAGGAGAGCCCGACCCTCCATGATGCGATATTAATGATGAAAAAGCGATGAGAAGTATAAAAAATATTTTTTCCCGGTTCTCTCTATTTGCTTTGTTTTTATAAAACCGCTTCAAGCTTTTGAGAGTGTGAAGTGTTAGCAGAACTCTATACATGCAGTGTTTCATTTTATTCACAGTCTGATCTGTCAAACGTCTTTATGCTGGAGGTGAGAACCTAATAACGTTCTTTTATTATGTTTAATAGCGCCAAGCATCACCGAGTGACACTTTTCTTGGAAGTCTCCTCCGCTCCCTCTGATCACAGAGATCTCCCTCCAGTACTTTACTGCAAAATAACATATATTTGTTAAAATTACAATACAATACTTTATCCTTGTAACTGATTCTCGCTTCATATCTCCGCATGATGCATATTCAGCATCCGATAAATACAATGAAATCCGCATCTATGTGTTGGTTCACGCCGGCTCACACCGGTCGGAGATTCCATGTCAAACGGTTATTTGGCAAATATATAATAAAACTGCAGCCTCTATAACTTGATGTCAACGTTCTAAAGTAGAACACCATGTAGCCAATGGAAGACAGTTAGGATTCTCATTGGCTTCATATAGTCGGTCAAGCTAAAGATTATTATTTATAGGTCTTTATTTTCTTTTTAATAATAATATAACCAGGACTGTCGTATCACAATGGCTGATAACCAAGGTCACTCCAAGGATAACCTGGCAAGGGTTTCCGTTCTAGATCACCAGTTTCTTTACCTAGAACCCAGCCTAGAGATACCAACATGTGCACTAGGGACATCGTTAAGCAAGAGGGGAACCTATACTTACGCAACGAGCGACTGCCCAAAATGAGGTGATCTGATATTGTTTTTCGACACCCATGTTTCCAAACGGGTGAGACAGCCTCTGACACGTTTGCTCTAATGAAAACATTTCTGCTCGATGAGTTATGCTATATAAATCTTAATTACCCTGGGTGTGAAGATGTTTCTGGGCTAACTCAATGACTATAATGACTTCCACGTACTTGATCATTCTCAGTATCAAAACATTACTTCCCTTTCTGGGTATTTTCCTGTTTCAATCATTCTCTGTGACTGCCGTGAAAAAGAATCCAGACGAACTGGAAGTATCCGTCAGAGACTAAGGAGGAACTCGGACACCCAAACAGGTTTTCCAATAGAAAGTCAACTGAAATAGGGCATTTAAAAATGACAGCCCGGAAAGGCATGCGTTATTTATCAACGGTGCGCCCTTTCCTCCTCGTCCGGTGGAATCCCGTCTAACAGAGACAAATTCCGACGGTGGAATTTACCAACCCGTAAGTATAATCCCATTTGAAACTTGGTACAAAGCTCATCGGTGATGTCAGGAATGCAGGTGATTAACCTTGACCAGATCCGTGAAGTGGAAATGATAATTAAAGGCTTGAACCTATTAGGAGGACTTTTAACAGCCAACCACCCGTCTGGCTCCCAACTTCCAACGCATTAAACTAAGTTCTTCTATGCGTGGGGTCGTTTCTCAAGGTCACACGAACCTTATCTGCTGCCTCGGGGGACCAAAACGGTTTTGTTGATACTTAAATCATCTCATGCTTTATTTTTGACACCTTTTAGTTGAAATCTTCTATGAGATAAATGTATCAATGCCTTCTTTTGTGTCGCATGATACTGATTCCCAGCAAAATGACGAATTAGGTATGAGGTCCCGATGATGACGGGGGGCCAAACGCCGAGTGGGGCATGCAGCAACGCCGCTCCCGCTTCACCGGAAGTCTCCGGGCAAAACCCCGAAGGTTTGTAGGTACGACTAAGAATAATGTTTTTAGTGTTGAATTTCATTAATAGTGTTAAATTCTACAGAGTAGGTGGGACGGCACCTTTAATACCCCTGTCAGCGATGCGGATTGGGAGATTGCCATGCAGGGGATGATTTATTATGCAGCGCATTGAATTGTGCTAATATTTTTGGTCTCAGCGCAACTTGGCACTTAGTGAATTCGGAGCTTTCGAGCGTTTGTTGCGGGCTGTTTTATGGTTATTATTTTCGGAGAGACGTTATTTCTGTCGCTTTTATTAAAACCACGCAAGTGCCGCCTCATCACTGCCCTTGTCCTCTTGAGACTCAAGCCTACAGCAGCAGCAATCCGTCAGTGCTTGGGTTACAAAGTTATCCTTAAGAAGGGACGTCTATAAAAATATTATTACTGCTATCAGAATAAAAATGAGTTTTCATAAATATCGCGCTGTAGTTTTTGCCCCAAAATGAGTTCTCGCTCTGTGATCTGAGCAGGCGATGAATTCTGTGTATCCCTTGCCTTTTTAATTGAGATGCCTGTGTTCCAGGGGTGTACCTGGATCATTTTTTTAATCCCCCCCTCTAGACAGCGTCGGTGCTTGAGCATCATGGTCGCACCCCATCCCCTACAGCTGCAGGCACCCTGGGAAGAAACCACCCCCCCAGCATAGGTACGCCATTGTTGTGATCAAGCTGGGAAACGTGGGATTTGTTGGTCTGTTGGTGGCCCTCGAGGGCTGGAGTTGTTGAGCACTCCTGCACTAAACTCTTTATTATTTTCACTGCCTTCATACAATATGTGGCCAGATTACAATGTGACGAGGGGAGCGCTCCCTTCTGAAGGCGTTTCACAGCTGGGTGCCGCGGCTCCCGTCCTGCGCTCTGTCTGACACCGAGGGGATTAGCGATTCAGATGGAGAGTTAAAGGGACAGACCCTGGATCTGCTGCCAGCTGTTCTGTAACTGGAGAGCTATGAGTCCCCCTTAAATTCCAAGCGACTGTCCAGCCGTCCCACACCCGGCGGAGGAGTGAGAGGTCCACAAACACCATTTCCCGTGCTTTCTTTTAATAACCAATGCGGCCTACGGTACCCAGCCTGTTCAACAATAATCCAGGGAGATCTGTTTAAACTACGTAGCTCCCAACAGGCTCTGGTTTCCCAGGGCAGTCCCAACAACCGGGGGTGTATGTCCCAAGCCACCACCAGAAAACGTTCTGTTTCACGGTTCAAAGAATATACAACTTTTCTGCAAAAGTCCATGGCCGGGGACGTAAATCTGCCACTCAAAAACCGTACTCCTTTTAACGAAAAGATGAAGAATTTTGCGCTGCGTTACCCACTTTTCTTACCGTATTTTGCATCCGCAATGGACTAACGCTTTTCCCGGGCGACTGAGCCTACTGGGGTTTTCTTTTTGTCATTGCTGTATAAACGTCTTGTTTACGGCTTTTATTCCAATCATAGAAGACAGGCGAACCGACATTTGCATTACTAACTGGTGTAATGGGGACAGACAGGTGCTATATTGCTTTGCCTGTCATCGGAGATCATCACGTTGAGGTTTTTTTTAAGTAAAAACCGACTCCTAATGGCTGGTCTTTGATGAACCCAGGCGTTATATTACCATGTGCTAATGAAAACAACAGATGCAGCCAGTTGTCTCTCGTATAAAAGGTTCATTGTGAAAAGAATCGGTGTATTTATTCCCACAGAGACCCCAGGAATAAATACTTTCAGCGCCTCGATCGGGCTCAGAAAAATGCTGAAACCAGCGAGCAAGATGTATGAAGACAATTAGTGTGGGAAGAAAAGTGATTTAAAACCATCCAAGTACAAAAAAAAATATCCAACCGAGAGGCTACAATCGTCAGGTTTAAATTCCAGTAAAGGAACCTTAAAGGAACAGTCGGGTATTTCTGCACGCATGACGCCAGCCGCAGCCGCAGGGGTAGCTAACGAGGGTTTTTAATTTTTTGGGTGGAACACTTGCTAGATTTGCAGAGAGAAAGGGGCAGTGAGGCATTATCGGACCTTTGAAATCGGCCCCCGGACTGGCCACCTGGCACACTGGGGAAATGCCTATTGGGCCACAGGATGACGGCGCCAGACACTCACCCGATCTGCCGCTCCAGCAGCTGGATATACCAGTCCTACTATGTGAGCATAAAAACATAGGTCACATACGTCATCAGGCGGCCTCTGGCCTTAAAGGGCCAGGACCGCCATATTGGGCGCCCTGTCATCCCTAGTACAGCCCTGCTTTATATCCCTTATATTAGGTAAAAGTACAGTTTTATTAAGAATCATCTAATTTTTTGATTAATTTGTAACTTTTTTGACACTTCTTTTTTACTGACTGCATGTAATCCTCGGGCTCGGGATGCAAGAATAGTGAATGGGGTATGATTCAGTTCTATCTCCGTATCATAGACCATATCTAGGAGTATCTCAAAGATGTGAAATCACCCCAAAACCTACCTTTTTTCAATTAAAAGGGAAAGAAAAACAGTGCGGTCCTCATGATAAAAGGTAAGTAGCAGTCATAAAGCGTGTTCCACTGTATGTCACATACTCTCCAAAGTCCCTCTTTCCTCCTTTAATATACATTTTTCTAGGAGGTCAGAATGTTTGCTGGGTATGAGGGTATCGCAGGGTTCTACGGCCCTAAAACCCCAATAATGTGTATAGAAACAGCAGGGAATGGGTCAATTGGTCAAATAATAAATTGGTAAGTCCCCACTTCCCTAACCACAGGTCTAAGCCAAAAGTGCCCCCTCTATGGCAGTTTGAATGGTTGGGAGGTATGATATATATTAAATTACATGACATTTTAGGTACAAATTTGATTAAAATACCCCCCTTGCGCCAAATCACGATGTACTCACAGTTTCAGCACCGCAGAACGTTTTCCTAGCATCATCTTGATGAAGTCCCTGTAGCTGATGCTGTCGCTTACGCCTCCCGTTACCTCCGCAATCATCTTCTTCACCTCCAAGTGGGTTTTGGGGACCCCTAATTTCTCCATCATCATCTTTAATGCCATCATATCTATAGAGGTTGAAAGAGAGGACATCATTATAGGGGTGACCTTGTAGGAGCAATATCCCCCCCCCATTCTAAGTGACCACGTTCTACGATATATGGCAAATTAATCTAAAGTTCGATTTTAACATTTTCCCCCCCGGATTGGTAAGACCCTTTGCGGGATAGGTATATACATTCAAATAATTACATTCTGCAGTCCCTATAGACGTTCAAATGGCCCATAAAAAAAAGAATCATAGCAAATTTGTACCTTGGGTTCGCCCGTCTTGTTTAATACTTTGATATAAACGGAATCTGTCCTGCAGAAAGTGTATTTATGTTTAACCATAGCCTTAAACGGTGCAATTTTCTGCATCCAGACACCGATTTGCATAAAGATCTATAATCTTGGAATCTAGGTCTCCGTGTGCCAAAATTTACAATTCCTACCTCGACTGCCCCTCTTACAATAAATGCAAATTAACTTTCACTCTTCTGTTGGCAAACAACAGATGGCCCGAGATATTGCTAAATAAACGATAATGATTAGAATACCCCGTTCTGCTGATTATCAGATGTGTTATAATGACCGGGGGGGGGGAGCCCGAGATGACGGCAGCAGGTATCTAACGGATTTGTCTTTTAAATTCCACGTTTTTCTGATCTTTGTAAGCAATGTGGGTGACATTGTATACAGTAATCCCCCCCAGCACTGTATACAGTAATCACCCCCCAGCGCTGTATACAGTAATAACTCCCCAGCACTGTATACAGTAATAACCCCCAGCGCTGTATACAGTTATATAACCCCCAGCGCTGTATACAGTAATAACCCCCAGCACTGTATACAGTAATATAACCCCCAGCACTGTATACAGTAATATAACCCCCAGCGCTGTATACAGTAATAACCCCCAGCGCTGTATACAGTAATAACTCCCCAGCGCTGTATACAGTAATAACTCCCCAGCGCTGTATACAGTAATAACCCCCAGCACTGTATACAGTAATAACCCCCAGCGCTGTATACAGTTATATAACCCCCAGCGCTGTATACAGTAATAACCCCCAGCACTGTATACAGTAATATAACCCCCAGCACTGTATACAGTAATATAACCCCCAGCGCTGTATACAGTAATAACTCCCCAGCGCTGTATACAGTAATAACTCCCCAGCGCTGTATACAGTAATAACTCCCCAGCGCTGTATACAGTAATAACCCCCAGCACTGTATACAGTAATAACCCCCAGCGCTGTATACAGTAATATAACCCCCAGCACTGTATACAGTAATAACCCCCAGCGCTGTATACAGTAATAACCCCCAGCGCTGTATACAGTAATAACCCCAGCGCTGTATACAGTAATCACCCCCCAGCGCTGTATACAGTAATACCCCCCACTGAGCTGATGCTTTATGGCAATGCTTATGAAGTCCTTTCCTCCATAGACTTTGATTAGTCAGGGTGTCTGGCTAGGTGATTAAGACTGAGCCATTCTATGATTTCCCACGGGCAGAATGAAGGAGTCGAGGTGTTTGTTTAGCAGGCTCAGATAACACAGCGGAAACAAATGGCAACGGGTCAAAGGGGACATTGTCCACACTGTATCTGCAGGGATTAAGATAGCCTGAACTCTTTCGCTATGTACTCGCTGCTAAATAAATATAATTCACTCACCGATCTCTCCTTGATCGTTCAAGTCAAAATCCATATATTTTTCTAGAAAAGAAAGAGACAAGAGATACATTTAGTATGAATCCATTCCAGGATTGGCAACACTGTATCCGGTATATCAGATCTTCTTGGTTTAGATTTGGATCGTTTATTCAGCCCGTTCCCACCCGTTCTTGCCCCGTGCACCAAGGCCTTGGGGTGACCTTCTACTACGGGAATGTGTTTTCTCCTTCCTTCCATGACATCCACAGTTTGTGTTTCCCTCGAACACATAGGACAAAGAGCTGCCCTTAAATTTCTCAATCGCCCGCTTTCATCATTAAACATGGCCTTTGTATGTCGTATTCTACAGCTTTTTCCTTGTATGAGAAGATGGTTGGTGCAGCTGATTAATTAACATTAATTACGTGCTAACATAATAGGCTATTCTCACTCAATAATTTGACCTAGTATGACAAGTGCTAGGAAGGCAGTTCCTGGGGTGGGTGACGGGACCTTGGCCCCATAACTCGGGGCAGACTGCGTGTGGGGCTGCCCACCGATGTCGATCCTAAAAAAGGGTGGGCTTGGGTAGCTGGAGCCTGGATGTTCCCATCAGGCTTATCGGTGTGCCAATGCTCCATTGACCCATTGAGGAGATCTCCCTTGTAGCTAGCTCATATACATTATGGGGGAAATGCAGCAAGCTAGGGTATGATGTCATATCCCAATGCTCAGTTTAGAGGACAGTAGCCATGGGGGATTGCTGGGACGTTGACCAGTGCCCACACAATATATGTCACCCATGGGTCCTCATGTTACATTTTTACACAATTTGTAGGTTTTTCCCTTCGAAGATACACCAGAAGGTAGCAGCAAACCTGTCCATGCATTTCAATTTTCATAGCAGGCATCTGAGGTCTTGAAAGCCTAAGTGGCTCCACATCTTATTTCAAGAACGTCATTCCACGCTTACAAGACGTCTTCAGATGGAGTAACGAGAGGCGCTTTTTGGAAAGGGATGGATACGTTGTTCCTTAATCGCACTTAAAGTTGTATTTGAAGCCAGGAGCCGCGTGTTATTGTATTTTTCTTTTCCGAGATGTTGGCATAATTTCGACAATCGCTTTTGGTGTGGTCTTTTTTGGCCTGATGCACAGTGAAAGGGAGAGTTACAAAAAGATTAGGTCATAAGGGAAAGGAGATTTGGATCTCAGGGTTTTTCTTTTAGTCCAAGGAACTCCCATGAAATGATTAACAGACACGGAGTCAGAATTTAGAAAAAGATTGAAAAATAGCAATTTTAAGTAAAAACATAGAACTTTTAATCTTATTTACATAGACATATAGAATTTCCAGCAGATCAGCCCGTCTTCCTCAAAAAAAGTCGTGTCTGCTGGGAGGTAGATCAATGTATCTACCACCCTCTCAGTAAAGTAAAACTATCTTACATTCTTCTCTAGTTTTAGATTATGGTCTCTTGTTCTAACATTTCTCCTCCTTTGGAATAAACTCCCCTCCTGTACTTTGTTAAATGCTCTCTTCTCTCCTTCATCTTATAAGCTGGTGTTCAAAAGTTTGGGGTCACTTGGAAACTCCCTTGGTTTTTCGAAGGAAAAGCACACTTTATCCATTAAAATAACAGGAAATGGACCAGAAATCCAGCACAGACAGGGTTAATGCTGTAAATGACTATGATTTTTAATGGAATATCTTCATAGGTGTTCATCACTCTTTATCACTCCCATCACTCTTGTGTTCCAATGGCCCTTTATCACTCCCATCACTCCTGTGTTCCAATGGCCCTTTATCACTCCCATCACTCCTGTGTTCCAATGTCCCTTTATCACTCCCATCACTCCTGTGTTGCAATGGCCCTTTATCACTCCCATCACTCCTATGTTCCAATGGCCCTTTATCACTCCCATCACTCCTGTGTTCCAATGGCCCTTTATCACTCCCATCACTCCTGTGTTGCAATGGCCCTTTATCACTCCCATCACTCCTGTGTTCCAATGGCCCTTTATTACTCCCATCACTCCTGTGCTCCAATGGCCCTTTATCACTCCCATCACTCCTGTGCTCCAATGGCCCTTTATCACTCCCATCACTCCTGTTTTCCAAGGCCCTTTATCACTCCCATCACTCCTGTGTTCCAATGGCCCTTTATCACTCCCATCACTCCTGTGTTCCAATGGCCCTTTATCACTCCCATCACTCCTGTGTTCCAATGGCCCTTTATCACTCCCATCACTCCTGTGTTCCAATGGCCCTTTATCACTCCCATCACTCCTGTGTTCCAATGGCCCTTTATCACTCCCATCACTCCTGTGTTCTAATGGCACGTTGTGTTCGCTGATAATTGATGGTTAGAAAACCCTTTTGTAATTATGTTACAGCCAGAGATGTCCTTGTTTTCCATGAAAACAGCCGAGCGACCCCAAACTTTTCAACAGATCATTAATATCCTACAAACCAATCGCCATTTCTTTGACCTCCAACTGCTAACCATCACTCTCAGCCTTGGATAGGGGGGGGTTTAAAGTGCAAGCGGAATATGTCACTATATTTGGAAGGCGTCCAGACCTTGATTTACACAATAAACGGAGATTGAGAAACACCAAGATCAGGAAAGTCGGCAAGGACTTAAGCAAGTGTAAACCTGTTAGCACGTGATGGATACAAGGTTATCTGAACGCTTACAAGCCCATTCTAAAGCACTCGGTGCATTATTACGCCTCATTCATTATTTTTACAGTAACATTTACTGTCAAGTGACACAAAATCAGGCACTGAAAGAATGAAATGATAGAACTGCTAAGGGTTATTTGCTCAACATACAAGAGAGCAGCACTGTGGATGAAAAGCAGTCCTGGCACTTTAAGGCCAGTGGCCACTAAATTACATACATGTGGCCAATAGTATTCCAAAATGTGGAGGACCTGATCTGCTGCTGGAGTGGCAATCTGTGTAAGTATGTTGTGTGGTCCGCAGGCCATGTGCCCATTGTGCCAGATCGCTAGTCCAAGCCTGCTAGAGAGTTTGAGTGTAATTGACAGTTCTACTCCCCAAGAGGTTCTGCAGCAGTCAGCCCCCACTACACTGTTTTCCCTATCCTTAGTAAGTATCTGGTATTTATTATAATTACAAATCCCATCATTTACTGCAAACTGGGAATTGTGAGCAGATGTGCAGCTCACACAATGCTCCTCTTGTACTGATTACCAAGATCTATCTATTCTACTTCCTCCTGATTTAACCCGGGACATAATGAGAGCGGCTGTGTAACTTCATGGGTCACAAGGATGGCACAGACCAGCTGTTTGGGGGCAAAGATGGCACAGGGAGAGCGTTTGGGTGTTAGGATGGCACTGGTAAACAGTTTGGGGTCAAATGTGGCACTGTGGGACATGTTGGGGGGCCCCTGGGGAATTTTTTGTTTCTAGTTAAATCCCTGGACTTCCCTCCGGCTCTGACATTGAGCTCCTGCCTTATCACAGGCAACAGCTGAAGGTTTCTTCGACAGATAGGAATTCTAGAGTTCACAATGAGGACTCTGTTGGGGGGACGAGAGGCCGGTGAAGAAACCATGAGACTGACAAGCTTGTAGGAAGAAAGGGGGCAGTGGAATTAAAGGGCTTCTCTGTCTTACAGCGCATAGCTTTCCACCTACAGCCAAAATGTTAACAGAAAGCCAAACGCCGAAAGCCAAACCAGCAGAGACCGCCGAGGTCTATTGCTTTAACCGGCTACGGAGCACACGCGACTTTGCGGTCTTCTGCTGACATGGCAACAGAATTGTTGTCCAATTACGGTCATTTAAACTCCTGCATTAGGAGCTGGCATGAATCGGTCCTGTGTGAAGAGGATTGTTTCTGGACACAGCTTGGATACTTTAAGCAGGGTTAAGGGTCGGGCTATTGAGGAGCAGCTCCTCACGGAGCCCTGGGAAACCGTTTCGTAGGGTGTGGGGGGGGTTCTGGAGCAGAATGTGGGGCAAATATTGATTGCAAGAGCTCCTTTAGTTTCTCGATTATAACCTGGAGAACTTGGGGTCTTTGTTGAAAAATGTATCCGTTCACCGTGGGAAGTATCATATTATATTGTTTAAATCTGGTCTGTTAGTCCGCCCCAGCTTACTTTTAAAGGACACCAGCTTCTCCTCCAGCTCCTCCTCGTCTTTGTATTTCTCATCCGAAAGAAACTCCTGAAAAATGGGAAATGAAAGTGAGAATCCAGCCCACGGAAGCCACATAAGAGGCTGGCAGACATCATCTATGTCATATACGATATCTAGGGTCCCATTACACTCATAGAGCGCCGGCAGATTCTGTAATCTACCCCCCCCCCCCAAATTCAAATGCGGGAAGTACATCTATATGTGTGTTGCAATCTCTGCCTCTGAAGGGGTTAACGGGGTCACCTCCAATTGAAATGAGTGAATGACACTTGAGGTTATGCATAAAAAAAGAGGATCTGGCGCTATGTTCCAAAAGCGCTCTTGTCTCCATAGCAACCAGTAAAACTCCATAATCTCCATTGTCTGCAGTCTCGCCGCATACATTGACGGAGCTGTCACTCGCACCACGTTCTTCTTTGTGCCCTTTGGGTATTCGCGGCGGGGGAAACAAAACAAAAAAAAGGCAGGGGGTACAGAGAGACTGTGGGAACACCGAGTTACTTCGGAGCCAGGCAAACGGCTTTTGCCAAGGCATACCTCGCAAGTGTCCCTCTTTAGGTGTGTCAGTCCCTCTTCGGTCCTCAAATCCCAACATCCTTGCTTTTCAATTGCATGTCCCAAATCATTTATAATACAACTCCCATCATCCAGCGACAGCATTCCTTATACCGCATGATGATTTTTGTGATGATTACACCCCTCTTACTAAACAAGACTGCACACCATACCTGATACACAGAAATATTTGTTAAAATATACATAAAACATACAAAAAACCCTTTCAATCACGTCACCTGTTGGCCCCGTGGCCACGGAAATGCTAAATTTATATCAGGGTGGCGGATTAATAATGGGTTTTAGTTGGTTGGTTTGGCCGATGTAGCAAATTCCTAAATACTTTCTTTTACACCAAGACTCCCTTCCTCTGTCACGGGGGGGGGGGGGGCACTTCCGGACTTACTGAAAGAAGACGATATATCAGGAAAACATGTTATGTTCAAGCCCTTTATCACTCCCATCACTCCTGTGTTCCAATGGCCCTTTATCACTCCCATCACTCCTATGTTCCAATGGCCCTTTATCACTCCCATCACTCCTGTGTTCCAATGGCCCTTTATCACTCCCATCACTCCTGTGTTCCAATGGCCCTTTATCACTCCCATCACTCCTGTGTTCCAATGGCCCTTTATCACTCCCATCACTCCTGTGCTCCAATGGCCCTTTATCACTCCCATCACTCCTGTGTTCCAGTGGCCCTTTGTCACTCCCATCACTCCTGTGTTCCAGTGGCCCTTTATCACTCCCATCACTCCTGTGTTCCAGTGGCACGTTGTGTTCGTTGATCCAAGTTTAAGTTTAAAAGGATAATTGATGGTTAGAAAACCTTTTTTTGTAATTATGTTACAGCCAGAAATGTCCTTGTTTTCCATGAAAACAGCCGAGTGACCCCAAACTTTTAAACGGTAAACCATTGAATCACAAAAGCTATGATTTATATGACACGGTATTATTGTTGCTGTTCTATTAAGTTTTATTACTAATAAACAGATAGTTTTAGCAGGAGTTGAAGCGTATAAAATGGTTTTAATACATCCCAGTAATATATACATTTTCTATACGTGTCTCTACGCCCTCCCTCTGTATATCTCTGCTAGTTCTAGAACCACATTTTAAACCATAGCAGGACCGCTGCGCATGTAACAAAGTTTTAAGGCAGAATTCCACAAAAACTTAAGTCTTCAAATAACGCAGCCTCCGTCGGTGTGCTAGGATTGGATAGTTTGGATAAATTTGGGTTATTTATAGAAATTCGCCTTATAAGTGGAAGACGGGATCACTGAGTCTGGGATTTTTAACATGTTCGGTTAAACGCCTTCCACGGGGAGGGAGCGAGCGTCGCGAGAACATAAGACTAATACCCTGTATTTACAGCACTGTAGTAAAGGAAGGTTGTGATGTCATAAGTCATCTAATTTAAGCACGCTTAGAGCTGGGATGACAGCAGCGCATGATTAGCAGACGCAGAGCTTCCTAGAACAGAAAGATGATGATACCCTCTTATCTGGTTCACCATGCGCAGCGGGGGGTTCTAGTTTTAGGTCCTTTCTGCTTGGGTCGTGACCTTTGTCTCCTGCTGGCTCGCCAAATATGCTGACTCTAGGACTCTTTGTCTGTCTGTTGTAATAGAGGAACTCTTTTCTGAGACCTGCTGAGATATCCAGTCTCCAGAAAAGGTTAAGCTGCGGCAATATATTAACTGGGTATTATTCACTAAGCTGCGGCCTGAGGAGCGATCCCAAGAGCCACAGTCACCCTCCTGGAGAAAGGCTGCGCAGGTATAAAGGTGTAGTTATGTGAAGAGCTCTAACTTAGTTTGTATTAGTTTTTTAATCAAGTTCTAGAGTTTTACAGTTTTTAATACACTTTCTCCGTTCCCAATGGGTTAAAAAATAATAATTTAAATAATCATAGTAGTTTTTTGGCAGAATGAGCGTCTAGTGTTCTATGATCCCGATATAACTCTAAGCCGTCCATACCAGGCACCCGAGGGCCGAAATAATACTAGATGCTCCTTTATAAAGATGTAGTCGGTCGATTCACACAATTGGGGGGGGTTATGTATCAAAAGCGATTTTGGAGCATAGTGTGAAAAGGGTCCTTATCATCATAACAAGCGTTGGAATGTTGCTGCTGATTGTTGCTATGGCGATAAAATCACTTCTCAAGCTTTGCACCAGAATCACTTTTGCTACATAATACGGGGGGTCTGCTTCTGTTGCCCAAGCCCCGTTTCCAAAGCCCTTGAACTAGCCAGGTTCCTAAAGAAATCCATGTGATCTTGAGACTGGGCTCCGGAAGAAGGGATAGGGTGCAGGTTTGGCCCGATAGGGCTAATGGCATCGTCTCTTTGATATGTAGATTTCACGGTGAATTTATGGCTGTAATTACAGATTGTGGAATGTATTGGCATACAGCGACACTTCCTTACGTGTCATTATACACGGGAACACGCGATGATTAACCCTTCCATGGAGGAACCGGATCTACTGGTTACACAAAACTTAATGCACAAGCTTTACAGGTGGGGTAACTACGACCCCCCTTTTAATTGGGGGGGGGGTGGTATTTGTAAAAGATGGGGCCAAGAGAACAGCAAAGGATTTGAAGTAGTCCCCATGACAGGTGAGGTGGCCCCAGGTGGAGGGACGTAACATCTGAAGATTATAGGTTTCTGGGGGAATTTTTTAGGCAGGATGGCCGCAGACTGGGGCTGAATATGATTTAGGTGGTCGAAAGTGGTTTGTGACAAGAGCTCACACTCTAGATCACTTAATTGTGAGTTTTTTGCCGAGCGGGGCCATACTGAGTCACTGTACGGTTTATTTCTAACTTTTAGACTCCATTTCCCCGCTCAGAAGGATTACTAGCGGCTCCGAGAACCATAATTATTGGCAGAAAATGTTATATTTATGTTTAACGCAAACAAATACAATGCAAAAGTGTAACAAAACCTCCACTATTAATTGTATCCAAACGTGACGACAAACTAACTCTTTCTGCTTCCTTTAACGGGAACTTTAACGCCTCTACTTAAGGTAAATTATTATAAATAATATCACTTTTTAATAATAAAAATCATTTTATTTCATATTAAAGTGATTTGATCTGCATTATTTTTATACGATGAATAACGGATATAATATCAAAAGCTTTGTGTTATTCCTGAGAGCCGTTGAGTGTCACCGTCATGCTATTACTGGTCAGCATCTCCTTACCTAAGCACAGGTGTAGCAGTCGGGCATAGCGATGCATGGGATGCTCACCTGTGCTCATGTAAGGAGATCTGAAAGATCACGCATCTGCAGAAGACGTCCGCCTGCTAACCCCAGACATGATTTGTGCAAATGAAAAGCCTCCCCCACTGCAAACGGGATACACGTACATCCTGCTCCTCACTGCTCCTCAGAGGAGGGCAGTTAAGTGATTGACAGCTGATGAGCTATTTGGGATAAGGCACTGGGTGTCCCCTTTAATTGGACAAATGTATACTATTGCATAATGCGGGGTAGTGATGCGTCTCCAGGGGATTTAGGGTCACCTTCCTGCATTTTAACCCCTTAAGGACAATGGGCGTTCCCTAAACCCATTGAAAAGAATGCATTTTGAGCCCGTACATGTACGGACTTTGTCATTAAGGGGTTAAGGCATATATTTCACAGCCCAATCATTGGGTGGGAGATGCGGCGCGCATACTGTCCCTATATCTGACTTTATACACAAACAGAGAAACTGCAATTAGCCGATGAAGCCCGCTCTGCGTCGCCCGTGCAGCTCATTAGTTGCACGGTATAATTATAGCATACTGTAATCAAAGTGATTATTACTCTTGTATCCTATTATAATCCAGCAGGGGAGGAATAAAGTGTTGATTTCTATTTTTGTTACTATGGGTAATGGGATTTGGCTGTCCCTAGCCCAGATTATCCCACAGTGGGATAAGGATGGCTCCTCTAGGAACAGCGGAGACCGAATAGATGTTTTTCACGCCTATTTTTTTGCAGTTAAGCCATAAAACACAATATTCCCTGCAGTTCGCTTAATATGGATCCATAGAAAAGCCAGAGAGGCGAGAAAGGGGTTAAACTTCTCCATAGCCCATTCATAGCATCGACGCGTGAGTAATTGTACTGGCAATTTTTCGAAGACTCGTTATGAGTGTCACTCAAGACACGTGTGTCACGGATCTGAGTAGTGGGAGCTTTTGGAAGACGTAGAAACTTAAAGGGATCTATGCGGAATCCATGTTAACCCATAAAGAACCAGAAGTATATATAGTGTATATATATATATATACATACTTGGGAAATGCACGTTCCAAATAATTTTATTATTTTATTATTTTATTATTTTATTAATAATTAGTTATTATATCTGTTGATCTGCACTAAAGGGCTGGCTGAGGTTAATGAGAGTTACAGTTCACCGATAACTATTGACTTTCCCTGGCCTATAATATATTCCTCTTTTCAGTTTTGCTTGCAAATCATGTGACCTGACATCCTCTGCGCTTAGAAATGACAATTCCGTCTCATCTTATGGCACAGCTCGCAGAGAGCTTTCAGACAGAGGTCAGACCCGGGGCTCCTAAAGTGTAGCTGCATCAGATCCAAGCAGATCCGTTACCAAGTCCAAAGAAAGACACAGAGCTCTAAGCCCCGTTGTACAGCGCTGGGATATAGGATGGCGCTATATAAAATAATAAATAATAATAATAAAGTCATAAAGTTTAATGCCAGCTATGTTCCAAATAAAATGTTGCAATGGCAAATAGGGTAATAATTTAAAAATAAAGGAAAAGGTGACGGCCACACATACATCCGCTATATGTCTCTCCACCCGTATCAGGCGCTTTAGTCCGACCTTGAGTCGAGGAGCCCCTATACAATGTCACGTGTTCTGTATAATCAGTCATTCCTTGACACTATGGTCAGCCTTTTCAGTGCCTTTCACCAGCTGGAAACATTAACTACACAAACATTCTATGATAAAGCTGGTCACAAAGACAGAAACATAGAATCAGCCGGCAGATCGGCC
The DNA here is from genome assembly GCF_027358695.1 of Spea bombifrons. Lineage (NCBI taxonomy): Eukaryota > Metazoa > Chordata > Amphibia > Anura > Pelobatidae > Spea > Spea bombifrons. The sequence goes on from NC_071094.1 coordinate 5,206,788, forward strand.
CCATTCGGCCCCCATCTAGTCGCCTGTTTCTCCTGCTGTAAAAACTCAAACCTTAATCAGCCGTTGGCCCCGTCTTAGATTCAGGAGGTGTATCCCTATGCCATGCATTTTCCACTGTATAAACCTCTACCACATCTGCTGGGAGTCTGCTCCACATATCTACCACCCTCCCAGTGCAATAAAAAGGGATCTACAACTGGTTAGCACATTAGCCAAAACAGTTGGTCGCGTTACTGATCGCGGAGGACTTTAATCGTGTGACACGCTCTCTAACATCACAACCGGAAAGCAGCCACGGAAAAAAAAGATATTCCACAGATAGAAATATTTATGTTATCTGAGAGCTTGAACAACATGCGGACACAAATTACTTTAACCGTGTGTAAGGAAAAGCCACATTACACATTCACAGACATCTGTTACTATGTCACTATGGCTGAGAGGGTGGTGGATAAGTGGAATAGCCTCCCAGCAGAAGTGGTAGAGGGTAATACAGTGAGGGTATTAAACATACATGGGATAGACATACGGCTCCTGAATCTAAGATGAGACCAACGACTGATTAAGGTTTGAGTCTTTACAGCAGGAGAAACGGGCAGACTAGACGGGGGCCGAATGGGGCCGATCTGCCGGCAGATTCGGTTTCTACTGCCTTTTTTTCAAATTACATGTAAAAGGAGGAAGAAACCCAAATATTCCAGATAACAGATTGGCCGGTTCAGAGCAATTGATTAAAAAACTGTAAATGTGAACGTTTTCTTTTACACCCAATTAAATTTAACCCTGTGTAGTATGAAATGCTTGGTTTTAACCCTTTATTATACAAAACCTACAAGTGAAATATAATAACATTTGCACCAAGTAAAAAGCGAAGGAGATTCTCTGCTATCGACCCATGAGAGCTGGCACCAGAACGCCGGCAAGTTCTCACTTTATCACGGATGGATCTGTGCCACGCCAAGTGGGCATATAGCCACGCACCCTCCTTTGGCACCGGTTTGCCGTCCCCGTCGCCAACTCACCTGGTTTATCTCTTCCAGCCTGTTTTCTTGCTGTTGCTTCAACATTCCAAAGGCTTTCCCACCTATGAAGAATAATAAGGAAAAAAAATGAAATTCAAGCGAAAAACGCGTCTCCCCCCAAAACGAACATCTCCCCCCAAAAATAATACAGCCATTAAAAAAAATAATAATTATAAAGCACAAAAGCCGCAAGAGGTCACCGCAAGATCTCCCAAAATCTGGAGAATTCTTTGAAGTTGCTGAAACCCCAAGTTTTGCAGCATTTAGTTGTCAGAAGTGTTGATACCGGGGTTATTTTTTTTTTTACCTTGGACTCTGTTGTTGGAAGTCATGCTCAGCTCTGTGTCTGATGGTGGCTTCGAGAGATTAGCCTCTGAGCCGTGAGAAGCACACGCTTCTTCTTTTTTTTTTTAACAGTCTACTTACTACTGAGCAGATGTCTAAGAGACTCATTGGTTGACTTAAGCAGCCCAACCCAACGCAGAGAGACACCCTACGTTTTATCGCAGTCATCACATCGCCCCCTGCTGGCAGGTCGGAGAATGCAAGTGAATGACAACATTCTAACTCATTCAAACTTTTTGAATTGTTTCCAAAGTCCTTGCGTGAGTCCTCGCTCTCCGTTACATGTATGAATGTTTTTATCTGGGGGGGGGGGGCTGGTTAAATTGTAGTAAACAGTACGATGTCCAGCACAGTTTCCTTACAACCAGAAAGAAAATGCTTTTCTTTTCAGCATCAGTTTGTGTGCAGAAAGTACCCCTTTCTAAATGCGCTGACCCTGAGACTCTTTAAATATTAACCCCTTAACCCGCTGTGAAGAGTCTATGTAGCCAAATGTGTTACTCAAATGGCTCTAATACCGGCCCTCATGGAAACCGTAAGCTTGTTTAAAAAAACACAGGCTTTGGTATATAAACCATAATGAACAAGGCACCCCTAGTAAAATATATCACTGTAAATTATTACAAATATAACCTAATATACCCATTCCAGACAACGCTAGGACCAAAACCCCGGAGATAAGTGCGAGGACCCAGTGACACTAAGAAATAAAGCCAGAACTAAGGACTGATTTTGGATATCCGGAACACTTGGCCAGTATGAGACCACTATGATATGGTAGAAGGAATTTTGCAACTGGTAATGGGCGGTTTATTATCTATATTAAACGTCCCAGCCCTTCGCTCGCTTGTCCTGTTATGCGACGGCTGTGTTACCGGATCTGCCAAGTTATACTCGAACAATTAAAAATAATTGTTCTAGAGTTTACTAATGTAAATTCCATTGGCACAGGGAGGAAGAAATCTATGAATCAGGTGTGACTCAGAGCCCTGTCACGGACTCCCAACAGCTGATTTTTCATCTGTGATGAACATGACAGCCTGTTTAATGGGACAAATTTGGGATTACTGAGCATCTGTTTCCATAAATTTGGGTGAAGTCCAGAACTCCTTTTGGGAGAATGGATTATAGAACGCTGCGTTTTACAGCGTGCCGGGATTTGTATTTTTTCTTTTTAACTCAAAATGCCCTATGGACACGTTTTTGAATACACCTAATAATCCGGGATCATATAGGGCGTAGAAATTACTTTATTAGAGCGAGGACATGAAAACACAACACAAAATTGTATTTTTTTGGATAAGAAAAGGCAACAGCAAATTTTATTTATTAGACTCATTGTCATACCAAACAATAAACATAGGTGCGTTAACAACAACAATGACTCAAAACACAAACATGTAAATATATACAACAAACCCACTAAGCTTGCCAAGTAATCCAGGTACCAGAGCCAAATACCCCTAAGGGAAGGGACATACCCGGATGCCCCCTCCTGGACTTGAGGTACCAAGCACCACCAGCCAAGAAGCCCCACCAGTTGTTACCAACCATTCTCTTACCACCACATTAACCCCCTGGATACCTGGCAAGATGCCCCCCTTAGACTGTGAAAAAAACGCCACACACAACCCCCTAAAGAGAGAAATTAAAATGAGGGGAGAAAGCCCGGGAAACCAATACCTTACATAACCTAAACTCCTCCCCCTAAATTCCCGCCAAAAAGCCTCCTCCTCCGCACAACAGTCAAGGCCGAATATAGCCCATTCTGCCCCCCCCCGTGGGCGTCATGACGATGGGATCTTTGAATTACGGTGTCCTGGCGGTAGAAAGAGTGACAAAGTAGAGGGAGAAGATGATTGGGGGAGTAAATTATGACAAATTACATTTTGGGTGGAAATAATGAAATAAAAGTGCCTAGAGTACAGCACTGTGGAATATGATGGCGCTATATAAAACAATAAATAATAATACTAATTATCTAATAAAAAATAAGAGACCTTTCATTATTGATGTGTTTAATCACAAGGGGCGACTTGAAATCTTGGACACAGCAAATTGTGGGGGCATCAGGATAGTAAAGGTGGATAGGGGGGGTATGAGTTCCAAAGGAGGACTTATAAAGAAGGACCCTTGGAGGATTTTTAGTAGGGAAAATGGGACATACAATAGGCTCTTGATGGGTTAACAGAGGGCGTTTTTGCTGCGATGGTCCAAGAAGTATATCAGGTTAAAGCAGTGAGGCCATAACTCAAGAGAGTTTCTCCACCCAGCAGATGTTAACAGGGCACTCGGCGTTCTGAACCTGGAGAGCAAACCGACGCTTCCTCGGTGCCTGTAAACCGAAATACAGCCTCTGGTTATTCATCCCGGCTCGCGTCCCCGGTCTCCGAAGACTCCTTGTACAAGAAAAATAAATGATCGGAGGCTGGGAGTTAGGAGGCAAAAAATGAGAAGGAATGCAAAACGTGGATATTCTGAATCATCTAATAATCTGGGGGAAATCATACGATTTCTGCCAAAGCTACACAATGTTCTTCTGTAGAAGTGATAGAAGGGACGGTCGATTCAATGTGAAGAATAATCATCACGCCTATTACTTTGGCGCTAAAAACCGGGGTGTGGGACACATTACATTTAGACATATGTGGTTAAATGCTCACCTCGTAGTCATCGATGGCAGCCTGTGGCAGAGGCAGCATTAACCTGTCTAGGAAACTAAGATTTCCGGTGGTCTGTCTCTGTGGGACCAGGATGATAACCACCTTGGAAAACCAACTCGGTATTAACTTTGCTGCCTTTCAATCCTTTTTGTGTGATGCATTTTAAATCTGCACCTAATACCTACAAATTGGTATTTTTTTCCTTCCTAAAAACCTATACAATTGTGTGAATTTTCCATATTGTAATTTCCCCTACGATGCCCACGACGTGGAAAGAAAAGTGATTCTTCAGAGGTCACACGGAGCTGACCTGAAAAAATCCCTCCCCCCCTTTTCAGACATTCTTATCATCTTCTATCAAATATGATCCGTCTCCGTTCACAGCCTGTAAATCTGTACAAGGATCACCCTGTGTCTCAGATACTAGGGGGTCAACACAGTTTCTGCGGTCCCTGGCCATTAGAACATGGGGCTCCAGTCTTTGTCCTGATGTGTGTATGCATTGGAGGCTCCATTGGGTTGCCTGGTATCACCCGGCTACTTTTCATCTTGGGAAGTTGTTGTCATTTAAACATCTTCTGAAAACGTGACCGTGTCTGTTCAGTCACACAGCGGGAGTCCAACCATGGAAAATATTGTAACAGGAGACACAAAGCTGTTCAGTTCTGAGCACCTCTCCAGTGCTAGGATCATCCATGGCCAGAAGCTTGGAGCTTTCCCAACCTGACCAAACTTCTGATACAGATCCATCTTTGGACTTTTAATGCTCCTCTGACAGCTTTCTGTTTATGTTCTTCTTAATTTTGAAGATACAATGTTATATGTACATTAACAGATGGTCTAATATGAAATAGGTGCACTCCAATAAAAACCACGTCCCATAGGCTATCAATAACATTCAGAGGCAAGACCGGATCCGCACTGGTAATGCACCTCTGGCACTTGGGCACTAGGGCCGGCATCCGCCCAATGATGTGAGTGCTGCCCATGCTGGAGCCACAGATCGAGCGATGGGGGCCAGCATCCCACCAGGCATTTGCCCCGTCTGCCAGATGGCCAGTCATGACCTGGTAACAGGCTCCATTGTATTCATTTTCTATAACTGCCCTTAAACACTAATTCTGTATACAAAGTAACAGAAACATATAAGCCATCGGCCCTCTCCGTGACTGCTGTTTCTGGCCTACCTAACCCTTGCGTGCCTAAATCTTTGGTCCAGACCCTCCATCCCAGGATTGCCGAGTTGCCCTATGATTACCATAACCTGATTTAGGATTTAGTGTCATTTCTCATGAGATCTTGTCTTGCTGATACAGACACCTCCGAGGATTGGGGAGTGAGGGGGAGGTTATATGTTACCACCTGTTCAGCAGTCTGCTCTCCTCTAACATTAAGGGATGTATCTCTAGAGATCAACTAAATGTGCTGTGATAACAACATTGAGCTCTAGAGAACGAAGACAGACTTAACACGTGTTTCATTATCTTGTTACTGCAGGAACATGTTACAAATTGTATCTATGTTTCTATGTTGTAAGTATGTTTGGTCTTCTTCTTGTTAAATCACGGTAATCAGTTGAAATGTAGAGCTTCTTTCCCCTACATCCACAATATGACCGATGAAGCTCTGCAGAGAAATGTATGATATATATGCTGTGGCAGGGGCTTGCTCGGAGCCTGGTCAAGAATGGTTGGAGACTGATCCAGAAGTGGCTCAGCTACCATTAAGCCAAGAACCTTCTTTGTTTTGGACCGCTATGAAAGTTGAATGTTTTCATTCAACCTGTCATAGGTTGACCCTGAGTCTTAGGGTGTTTTACAGAGTCTCAGGGTGAAGGAACAGACTCCTTCCTATTCTCCCCGCTGTGATCGTACATAAGAAAGCCAATTGGTTTTTTTTCCTACCAGTATGTTATGGTTGATATCCCGCTTTCAACGCAGGTGACTCAATTAATTGTATCTTTAAATAATGACAAGTCAAGGTTTCCATGGTGGCCAGTATTAGAGCCATTTGGGTAACACATTTACTGAGACATTATGTAAAATCTCCATGGTGGGCTATAAAAGGGTTAATATTTCATGAGGCTCATCTTATTTGGAAGGTTCCCAGGTTTGTTGATACCTTTTAGTGGATCAGCATTTATAAGAGTAAGACAAAGAGTCATGTAAGCATTCAAGACCTCAGAGGTCCCTTCTACTTTGTTACCTCTGGGACTAATACTGACATTTCCATTATGGTGCCTGCTTTATGGCAAAGAGAGCCCTGCCGTAAAGCAAACATCAGTGGATGTATGCAAGCACGTTCGACTGCCAGATATCACATGACATCCTAAAATGGCATCCCCTAGAGTGAGCAGAAAAAAATCAAGTTTAGTGTGAAACTAAGAACTTAATGTAACACTTAATGTAATATGTCAAAGTCTACTCCATATTCTCTTAAAGGGAACATATATGCTTTATTGTTGATATGACTTATTTTTTGACCCAGGGTAATATTACAATGCTGTGTTCTGGCAGAAACTGCTTTATTGGGTTTTCTGTGAAAACTTTAATCTTTTTTTTTTATAAACTGCTGTCACTTGTTTTTATACGCTATCTGAGCAGAGTTAAGAGCTGCTTCCCCCGAAGCATTTTTTTCAGGCATTAATGTTTACAAGTCATCCCCATAAAAACCTTTTTATACCATATGATGGAGTATTGTTTTTAAAGAAGAACTGTCAGATGTGAGTTAAATCATTATCGAATACAGCATTAAAAAAAGCATCCGCCATTTATGTTATTATTTTTTAAAGTTCTTCACACCTTCCTCAACTAAAAGCGTTCTGGAATTGCAAATTGACTTTCATTTCCCACCATCCATCTTTGAAGATTGCATTAGAACCCTAATGTTAGCCCAAATAGTAATCCTTCATCTCTATGTCCGTTGTAAAAACACCACACGTGGTTTAATGCACATCCTTCTGGTTTCTATTTAAAGATAATGTCATGACTATCTGAGTTTGAAGGAGCAATTTAAACCAAGAAGATGGCAGCTCTCGGTGATGAATTCCGTTTGGGTTTTGTCTTAGATGCAAAGGTTCCGCTTTAAGCTTTGCCTCCTCCTGGCACGTCTTGTATGTGATATGTATGTTCTGTCTTTGAATAGACTCAATCAAGCCTGCTCTTAGCTGGACATCTTACAAGCTCTTCCTGGGAGAAGAAGGGTAGTCCAAACATAGACCCCTTTCTGAAGATGGCTATAGAGGTGCCAAAGGCAACACAAAGATGAGGAACAGCAGATGCTGAAACATGTCCATGATTGTTGGTTCCCTACTTTGGAGAAACTATTCTTCACATTTCAAGTTAGAAATTTGAACCAATGGGAATGATCCAGGGCCACTCAGGAGAAGAAAAGTGGCCCCTAAGTTACCTATGTGTGGCCACCCACTGGACATATGTGGCAGCCCATGGCCCATATTATAGCAATGGCTCACACGAGTGTAAGCAACGGTAAGTGTCTATCAGGGATTTCCACTGCTTACCAGATGACCAGTCCAGGACAAGATGTATCCGCCTGATACGTTGATGCATTGCATATCATTCACAAGTAAACGCTAAACCTTCTAAGGTCCGGTGTTGGGATTTATCATTGAGCAGTTACACATGGCCAGTTTTATGATGAGTCCAGAAACAATTGGAGAAGAGATAACACCATGTTCCTTCCCAGCAGAGAAGGTTTAAGAGAGGGGAAATAGTCTACACACCTTATTTCTAGTTCTCTGAGATTTTGATACATTGTATTGTAACCTTACTGGAAGTAACAATGCTATTATCGCTTTGTTCCACAGTCTCTACTTCACAGGCTAGCTCCTTGAATCCATCGTCTTCTTTGGTTCTTCTGAGGACACCTTCTGCCGACGATGTCCATTGTGCTTTGATGCCCTCTCTGAAACAAGCGGGGTACAAGGCTCTGTGGAGTTGAGACCGTTTAACAAGAACAAGGACCCGTGACACAAGGCATATGGAGTGCGAAGATTCATTGGAATCGTTACGATGTACCAGCTGGGGGCTATATCTCTCTCACAGAATCCTTGGCAGAGATTTATGGATTGGTTCTAAGTTTCAAGGCACATTTATGTTGTCTTCCTAGCAGGGTTGGGTGTACCAGTGACAATCTGCCTCATGTCTAAACATCATTTTGAGTCATAAGGCACTATATTTTTTTGTGTTTCAGTTCTCACTATTTGTTGCAAAAGACCAGATCTGGTATGTCTGGAGCAAACCCAGGGTCAATGAGATAAGTTCTCGCTCTGTCCAATCTACCAAACACCTTGACCCCTTATCATACTGCCTGTGAGAAATAATAAAAAAGCTCAGTCTTAATGACCCTGCTGGACTCTCTGACTAATGAAAGTCTATGGAGGAACGGACTTCATTAGCATTGCCATAAAGCATCAGCTCAGTGTAGTGTTTGAGCTCAAGAAGCAAAATATATATTTTTTAAACATAAACTTTTTTGATGGATGTTTTTAGCAAACAAGAATAAGACATATTGGGATCCATAAAGCAAGTGTTTTTTCACCAGATCATGCTTATATTTTCCTCTCCCGGAAAATATGCCACAATAAATCAGTTTAACCATTTAATGTGGAGTTTCCACTGATCATTAAATCTGCACCGAACAGAAACAGGAAAAAAACAATATTCTTTCTCTCTTTGGCTGCATAAAACATCATTAATGCTGTACTCTCTTCTCTGGAATCTAAAGTGTTAAATCCATACTTTATTCATGCATTAAAAAAAACATTAAATCCCTTTGAATGAGCTTTTTTTTTTTTGCTGGCGTGATTTTTATACGAGGAAATGGTTTGTTGGGGGCTCTCGGGTCCATATTATCCATCTTGGTCATGCTTTCTTTAGATGTCCTCTCCGGAAGCTCTTAAAACCCCTTCTACTGTCTCTTTATTCTGATTTTTCCTGCTCTAAATCTTTCATTGATATATATCCTTAAATGAATATTTATTTCCCACTCCACCCCTGCCGGATCTCCCATTCTCTTCTTCCGCCGGCTTTGTGCAATAACTCTTTCTGTGACAGATCGTTGTAAAATATCCTCTTACCCTGCGACTGTGGCTGATGAACTGAATATTCACTGTATTTCAGGTCATTTCGACTCCGGGTGACACCTAGGTGGATAGGTCGCCACTTATTTAATGATACGTTGAATTATGTTGGGTTAAGCCGACCAGATTCTTCCCATTTTTATCACTAGCATCAGAATATAAATAATTTTTCAAAGAAATTGATCTCTTTTTCCTTTTTTAACAGCTCCAGTTTTTAAATAATATACTATTTCAGGCAGAGGCATATTAGCTATTTGTATGAGTTCTCGCTCTCTTAACTGAACCCCAATCTACTAAACAAACACCCCGACTCCTTATCATGCTGCCTGTGGAAACACTAGAATGGCTCAGTCTTAATCACTCAGCCAGACACCCTGACTAATGAAAGTCTATGGAGGAGCGGACTTCATTAGCATTGCCATAAAGCATCAGCACAGTGTGGTGTTTGAGCCGGGAAAAGTCACCCCAAATATCAGATGACTGGGTCTGCAGATAAAGGGAGTTTATTGAAAAAAAAATAAGTTAAAACCAGGCTTTTGTAAATGCTAAGCAACATCACTGTATACAGCCCTGGGGGTTATTACTGTATACAGCAGCAGGGGTTTCTTATTGTATACAGCCCTGGAGGTTATTTATTAGTATATACAGCACTGGGGGCATCACAATAAACAATCTTCTAGAAAAAAAAACCCCTCGGAATCCTTGATCTTCACTTTTCCACCCAGAGATTACATTTTCTGTCTTCTTTCATCTGTGGACTGATCTGGCCCTGTGTCCTGACTCCAGGCAAACTATTGAGAAGACTCAGTCATGGATAGAAGCGAGCGCTGCGGATTCTCTGTGATGGATCAAACAGAGCTGGCAGCCGCGTGTAAAGGGATTCGCAGGGTAAAGCACCCGTGGAGGGTGATCCTCAGATGTGCCTGCGAACAAACGAACCGCTGAATCCATGGCGCAAAGAGGTGCTCTAAAACTCCATTGCGTTAGGAGAAGACGAATACATAGCTGTATGAACAATTGATACCGACCACCTCATAGACTAAAATATGTTTTTTAAAGGGAATTATTTTGTTCAAACATACACGGAAACCTTTCAATACATTATTTCTAAGAAACTGTTTTTTTTTTTTAATATTAGCTACTCAGATGGAAATTAATTTTGGTAATACCCCCTAATTAATAAATAAGTCATCAAAAAAATAGAAGAAAAGAGATTTGTTGATTTTTAGTAAACTGGAGTGACTGTATGCGTGCAGCCATTTTGTCTCTAAAAGCCACGCCCCCTCAATGTCCTGATGCCCTCAACATGCCTTCCTGAATTACTGTCTGTGGCAGCTAACCTGGAATTGGTTTTCAAAAACCATCTAAACATTTTGAAGCAATGTCTATTGCCATGTTTATGCTCTTTTAAATTAATGTACTTAATTTATATATTTTTTCCCCTTTAAAAGAATCCCCCGGCTCAGCAATATACTTTGGATGACTGACATCTCAAAGACTCCCGGGTCAGCTTTTATATCCCGTGGGTTCAAAACAAATAACCAACACTTTAAAGGCCCCGGGGCAGGTCATAATTACATAGCAGCCGGGTTACGGCAACATTAAGTGCTTCAGATTAATTTAGTGAAATGCTGGCAGCCCACCTACACCCGCCTTTTAATAACAGCCGGTTCAACGTCCCCTTTGGCAGCTAACATGTTAAATTCCACGTGCCATCCTGACTCTATGGGGGGTCACATTGTGAGACCCCCTTTCCTCGAATTTTAGTCCTTAACCATTGCAGTTGTTGACCAGCGCAGTCCTGGAGGACGGAGAGGACCATGAGGGCGTTAACCGTTTCCGTGCCAGGGTGGGAATGAACGCATTATTTTCATTCGGTCCTCAAAGGGGTTAAGGATATCCGTGCCCGGGAACGCACGGGATTATCACTGGTTCAGTCAATTAGATTAATTCTTTCTCTGCTCAAGCAGGTATATCCTTAAAGTCTGGGCCGGGAGGGAGTACTTAAGGACAAGGCTTAAATCCTTGACTTGGGGGCGTTCTCTGGCCCTCTTTTGCTTTAATCCCGTATTGAATTTTACCTTCACAGGCCACTGCCGGTATTACCCGCTCTACGCTCTCGACACTCAGTGCCCGTCCAGATGCCTGCGGATTATCCTTTATACTGGTTCTACTGGGACGGGGGGGGGGGGGCTGCTTAGTTATCACAACACTGACCAGAGCAATAAAATCCATACTGGGTGACCACAGACCGCTGGACTCATTAGCGAGAGAGCGCGCGCTTCCAGAAACGTTACATGTCAATAGTTTTACCCCCGCTCAAGCTGTGCGCCGCAACCGTAACATCACAGAATGAATGTGATTTACACATTTAATCTCTTCCTGCAATCTCCAGGGCTCCTTAGTCTCCACCGTCTGCATTACTGGGTTTCATTACACCATTTCTTCAACGCAAGACGGATTTTGGATCCACCAAATCCGTCAATTGTGTTTTTTTATTTTTTTAATTTTTATTTCCTTACAGTGATTTAACCCATTAACCTTCCTTTCTCATGAACTTCATTCATCGTCTTTAATCTCCGCCAGAATAGGATCCGTCGGCGCCTTTCCCGACGTGTTATTTGAATATAGATATAGATATGTATATCGTCTCGGGCTTAAGTGGCACTAAACCCAATAAATTGTTGCCTGTTTGCGGATTCTATCTTCTCGGTAGTTTCCCCCCGTTTCTCTATTATAATAAGTACATGTTTATTCGGAGAAGCTATAAATGTTTGATTGCCGCTATACACATACAGATATACCCACTCCCAGAAATGTATCATTTATAACGATAATGGCACATTCATAGTCAGGGTAAGGGAGATGAGTAGATAGCCGCAGGCGCTGTCACGGGGTGACCAGTAGGTGGCACTGTTGGGCCGTTCTCTGTCTTCTTCCGCCATTGGCATGCGGTACGACCCATTTGGGACCAGCCAAAAAAAAAAAAGACCCAAACTAGCGAATTCTGATTTTTATTTTAACGCCCCAACAAATGTTTTAGAAGAGTCATTCAGGCTTGATAAAGTCTCGGTATATTTTTATATACTTGCGTGCGTGTATTTACTTACTTACACTCAAATAAAAGATAGTTTTGTTGCAAAATAATGCTGAATAAGTGATGCTTATCGTACGAGGCTAGTCATGCATCTTATCTGCTTTAAAGGCAGCGGCGGCTCTGGGTTTTTGGGGGAGTTGGTGTATCGTTACCCCCAAAAGTGCCTTTAATTATATACAGACTAACAAACATAATACGTGTGTTTTCATTTTGTTGTGTTTGAATGTTTATCACTCACTGTATTAGCCTCTACCACTTCTTCTGGGGGGCTGTTCCACTGATCTACCACCCTCTCACTAAAGCAACACCTCTTTCCTCCTTCTGATGAAATAAGAGGAGTCGGGCTACGATATCTGATTTTATTTGTCTTTCTTTTCCAAGTTCTAGTTGTATTTATTTATTAGGAAGAATTACAGTCCCTATAAATGTATCAAAAATAGTAAACTCGGCGCTTGCATTTTCTGAAATCATGGAGAAAATGACGTTGCTGGTTGTTTTAAAGGAACATAACGAGTTCCCGTGGTGGATTACTTTTGAAATATTAATCATTGCAACGAAATAGTCCGGTGCCTCCGAATCTGTCCTATAAAATGTCTCTTTATCTTTTAGTAGCTCGTTATTGTATCAGCCGGAGCCATTAACATAACAGCAAAGTCCTAACTCAGTCATTTGAGAGAGCCAGAAAAAAAAAACACTATTTGTATGCTCGGCACACCCTTCCAGCAAGTAAAGGGTTAGCAGCACTGCTGCAGATGAGTTAGGAGTTTGGATCATGGTGGCTTCTGCCGACGACGGCTTGCGCAAGATAAATATATTCCAGAGTGGCTGATCGGGGATGCAGGACTGCACCTTAGCTGCGACGATCCACACGCTCCCTCCGTGCTGAATAATTCAACAACCTGAAAGGAACGCGACGTGCCGGAGTCACAGCACGGGGAGAACCCCAAGAGCTGACAATCCAATGACGGCTGCCCGGGGCAGCTCGGGTTCCTCATGGCTGCAAAACGACAGCGAATATCTGCTTAACGCGGCAGAAAACGTACCATAATCCTGGGAGGAACCCGGCGTCTAATCTCGTTTCTTCAAGCAGAATTCATCTTAAAACAGAAATTAGGTAGAAGCGGCTTCTGCTCTCCATCAACCTAATCAAATTTAATCTCCTTCGCATCTTGATTTTAGCAAGTGCTCAAATAAAACGCGAGACAGTCAGATCTGGTTAAAGAGATAAAAAATATACACTCCTAGAAATGTCCTGGGAGCAACAACCTCAAACCATAGAGCTGAGCGCGATGGCTAATGCAAACAGCGGGTAACGATCTGGTTCTACCAATACACCAGATGTGACCTCTCGACTTTAAATCCTGGGTCAGACTCACCTGCGTACCTGCGAACTCTCAGGGTTTTTGCCCCAGTCTCGGGGTGAAGTGGGCAGATTCTCAGGGTCACACAGTCTGGGGCCGACCTCCCCCCCCCCCGCATTTGGTGCTTTTGCTCCTGGTATGTTATGGTTGATATCCCCCTCTTGAATGCTTGATATCTTTAAATAATAAGTCAATGTTTCCATGAGAGCCGGTATTAGAGCCATTAGGGTAACACAATCGGCTACATAGAATCTTCACAATGAGCCATGAAGGGGTTAATATATCTCAGGGTCGGCTTATTTAGAAAGTTCCACCAGAAGTTAGAAGGTTCCCCTAGTGTGAACATAATGGTGGCAAAAGACCATGTAGAGGACTTCTTTGAAGGGCTGGAGAAGATCATGGTTTAGAAGATAATTGAAGTCCTGCTTAGAACTTTACAAAAAGTAAACTTTTCTACTCTATTTATGTCCTGAAATGTCACATGGACCATGATGTAAACTTCACATGACATAAAAATCATGATGCATGTGACGTCACAAGAAACGTTGGGCAGAGCAAGTTCTTCAGAAGGTTCTGCAGGATGGAAAGCTGCCATCGTCTCACTTTTCCAAGTTTTAGTCCACCTCTTTGGATAGTTTTGAGGCTACGGATGGACAACTTCATGCTTTGACAAACATATGGTCTCTCTCAGACATTCATAATATAAAACCTGAGGGGAGATCGGCCCCATTCGGCCCCCGTCTAGTCTACCCGTGTCTCGTCTTAGATTCAGAAGCCATATGTCTATCCCATGCATGTTAACAGGCGAGCAAATTGATGTGTGTCATATCGCTGCACGTGTATGAAGTCTCTCTTGCTGTTGTCACAGGTCATTAATTATTAGATGACGGTATAAATTAATGTAATTAACTTTTAGACCGACTTGGTTGCACAAGCCTGATGAAGAATAATATGATTAAAGAGACGGAGAAAATCCATGGAACCTATTCCACCGAAACCAACGGGTTCTCTATGTATCGATATCGAGTACGTGAGGGCAGTATTTTGATTTATCCAACGTGTCACTTTTTTTAACGACCGCTAAATAGGTGAAAATGAACGTAGCGTTCTTTAATTACGGTATTAATAAATAAGGACCTCGATGGCACGCGGAATAAGGAATAAAACCGCGTGACCTATAGGAACGCTCAGTCTGAATCAAACCAGCTGTGCATGCCTGGGTCTCTCCGAGCTGTCTGCGGCACATCTTGGCACGGTGACTAAAGCCGTCTTGATCGGGAGACTCATATGTCACCAGGTGGCACCTAGACACATTAAGCATCAGGAGAGACAACAGGTGTTTTGAGTTTAAGAAGAAAAGAGGCACAACGTGCGCCCTCCCACCCCTCCATCATCCCTCACGCTGAGCGCAGTTGCTGATCTGCCAAGGAGGGACGCGTAAGCAATTCATCTTAGAACTGGGAATGCCAACAGCTCAGGCTGTCAGAACCTGGCTCAATATATGGTAATGAAGCTTTGAAAGTCTAGAGCCAAGGGACCAAGCTTAGGAGCGCCCTAATACCCTCTTAATAAATGGACAGCACCCCCCCCTTCTCCATATCACTGCTCCCTAGGCGCTCTGTCTGCGGGAGAGAAAAAGAAGGTGGTGGGGGGAGAGAGGAGAGAGAGAAGAAAAAGTTGGAAAGAGTGTAAGATAGCTAAAAAATAATAATAATAAAAAGGAGATTAAAGAAAAGGCTGAGTGGCGGAGGTTGTAGATAAAGAAGGGGAGATACGGGAGGAGAGAGATAATAGGAACAGGATAAAAGGAAAAAGGAGTTAGCAATAGAGGCTGCAGGAACGGAAGAGATTGTGATGAAAAAAATGAATTTTTAGTCCAGAAAACCTCTATTGAGGTGGAAGAACCGAAGAGCTGGCAATCTAAGAGAAGGGGGGGAGGGTTAGGACAATTTACTATTTGAGGGCCAGAGGGAACTGATACTGTCCTACCAACCCTTTGATGGTAAAGACATAAATAAATGCAAGGAAACGCAGTTGGGAAGGGCTGGCTGAAGATGCAGATGGAGTGATCCCGACTGGAAGAAATGCTGCGTAACTAAAGAGATGAGTCTAGAGGAAACATCGATCGGTCGGGATAGATCTCCATCATGAAAGTTTTAGCATCTTTGAAAGACCGTGGCATATGATGAAAGGGGGCCGAGACCAGAGCCACAACATCAAGTGGCCTCAAGATACTCCATCCTTATAAAAGAAAAATGTGTTTTTGACTATTAACTTAAACAACTCTGCAAAAGATAGAAGCAATTATCTTTAATCAATAATATCGAGCATTTAGTCAAATTCCTTTTATGTTTTCGGAATAACAACCTTGTCCGGGCTCACCATAAACAAGATGCCTCCCGGCAAAGGCCGCTCCCGCGCAGGCATTAAATTGTCACCGGCTGTCATACAAACCGTCGATGCATCGCAGAACGGTTAGCGGAAGAAGCCAAAGGGGGGAGATGGAAGCGGAAAAAAGAGACAGAGTTGGGAAGAGAAAATGATCATCGGGGAGGTGAAAAGACGGAGGATGAGAAAACGAGGGAGGGAGAGCAGCGCAGAAAGAGATGGCAAAAAAAAGAGGAAAAAGAAGAAAATGAGACGAGAGAAGCAGCCATTGGGGGGATAGAAGAAAAAAACATGATTACATTATAGATTAAGGTTATCTGTGTTTCCTCTGTCCCTCGGTAGCTGTACTGAAAGGCAGAGTAAGCTTTGTGCATTCTTGAAAGAACACAGCGAGGAGCCCCCGGGGTAACAAACAGACTATCACAAACACGCACACGCACACACACACACACACACACCGGCTAATTCCTCGGGCGCTAAAGGCTACCGTAATCGCACATACCTGCTCTCCTCCTCGCCCACTCACAGCTCCTTTGGCTCGAGCCGTCTCCAATCTCACGCTGCCCCTCTAATCCTTACTCGGAGTTCCAATAATCCGAAACCCCATGATGGAGCCGCTCCCTACATTTTTTCCCGTATACCCATAGTGACAAAAGACTTAACCCCTTTAAACTAAAAACACACACGACGTGTACTCTGATCGGCAAACTTCTTTCATCCCTCTACCCAAGTTTCCTCCGGAATTATTAGTAGGTTTCATACAAACATAGAATTTGATGACAGATAAGATTCGGTTCTAATCAGTCGTTGGTCTGGCCTCAGAAGCCGTATGTCTATCCCATCCATGTTTAAATCCCCTCACTGTATTACCCTCTACTACTTCTGTTAGGAGGCTGTGCCACTTATCTACTACCCTCTCAGTAAAGTAAAACTTCCTAATGATACCTCAAAGAATATATAGAGGAAACGACTATTTATTGCCCAGGTGGATCATGGGAGATTAGATCAGTTTTTGGTTTTGAATGCATGTTAATGAAGGTCCCGTCTGCTGAGCATCTTCACAGACGCCAGATGAACCTTCTTTTGCCCAAAGTCTACGTGGGACCGGAACATGAAAAGGGTAGAATAAAAGAAGAATAAAAAAAAATAGTGCAAAGTATTTTGGGAAGCCTCCCATGTCCCAAACACAGCTTGTAAAGGGATTTAGGTTTCAGAGGTTTGCTCTAAAATGCTTGAAGGCATCTACCCTGGACACCATCGCCAGGGAGGAATAAGGCTACGTGCCTCACGGAAAACACAATTCCATTATATTCCCTCTTTTTATTTTCAGGATGATTTACCTTGGTATTTTAATTCCTCTATTTTACTCCCCACTACCATTTCTGATGGGAAGTGATGCCATTGATCCACCTCCTTTACTATGAAGCGAAGCCTCCTTAGATGCCACGTGACCTTTCCACCCTGTGGCGGCTGCCCCTCAGCTCTTTCTTCTTCTGAAACCTGCTTCCTTCATGTTCCTTAACGCCGTTGATGCATTTCAAAGTATTGATCAGATTTTGTTTTTCTCACTACAAACCTCCTGGCTGGATGTACGTAAAAGAGAATCTCTAATAAAGAAGAAACAAATGTATCATTGTTCTGTTTTGTATCTTTAAAAATGTGTTGGTGTGATGTAGTCCGTAGCTGGAGATGTTTGAACGCAGTATTCATACGTTTTACAGATGCTTTTTCTTAATATCGATCTGACGTGTAGGCAGCCATCTTTGTTTATATAAGACCACCCCTCTGTTTTCCCCAAGGCTTGAAAGCACCATAACCATAAAATAGGAGATATTGATAGCTGTGTATTATTATACATATTATTAGTACTTTCTGGGCTATAGAACCCTCTGATACACTCATACGCAGGCTTCGCTGACCACCTGGCACTTGCTCTGTGAGTCACTGGCTGACAGCACTCAATACTCACCCGATCTGCCACTCACTGTCTATACTCGACAGTGCACTGCATAAAAAAATACAAAACGTGTGGCAAGAGGCCGCTTTTATGTTTGGTGGCTTGGTGGCCTAGTCATTACCTGTCTGGCCCTGATCATCCCTAATAGCTTTTGGAACAGAGGGCCTATAGGGACACATGGGGGGGGGGCGCTATTAATAGTGTTATTAATATTATACTTGGTATTTTACAGCGCTATAGAATATAATAGCGCCAGATGAAACAATAAATAATATTTTCAAAAAGAGTGCAATAAATAACGATAAATAACATTTTCCATAAAAATGCATTTTCTGCACAGGAATCCAGAAGCGGGAAAAAAAAATCCCCAGCCCCCAACCCAGTAGGAATTATTTCCTAAAGTAGATGTTTTTAATATTCTCAAAACACATATTAAAGATCGGATTTGATCGGATTCTGGTGTTCCAGTCGCTGTGGATTTTAACTCCCATGACATTCATCCAGCCATCACCTAAGCGTGATGGGAACCTTTGTTCACTACAGCTAGTCTGCAGAAAGTGCCTACCCCCGCCTCTGCATTCTTCATACAATTTTGTCCATTTTTACTTAAAAAGAAAGAAAAACAAAATCAGCAGACTGCGTCCAAACCCAAGCCAATTTGACTCGGCACTAAAGCCTTAACCCTCTGTTAACTCCTGAGCTAATAAACTCAATATATATATATATATATTATTTTAAACATTTTATTTAGCGTTTTGTTTTCAGATTCTATAATTTTTATTTCTTGAATTTTTTTTAATTATTAATTTTTTTTTTTTATCAGTGCAAAATCCAGTTCAAACTTCAGCGGCCGTGCTGCTTTACGGCAGTCCTTCTTTAAGCGACCTCTTCCATGCAACAATGTAGCAGAAACGTTTTATTTAGTAAAAATGATACAAGGCAGCTGTTTTTACACCAAGAAAGAAAGCTAGAATTTCAAATAATAAAAAAAACTATTTGTATTAAGCGAAAAATAGATTCTTTTGTGCAGTTTAACAAAACATAAAATCATTAATAAAACAAAGCACTCTAGAATCCACTGGCGCTCTGTAAATGTAATAATAATTATATAATAATAATAATAATAATAATAATAATAAACTGTCCTAGTCACAGGTTTTAGGTTTGCCGAATTTATTTATTAAACCTACCTGTATCTTGCGTTTTTTTGTTTCGCCGCTCAGTGTAATTGTTTTGGAGATAATTGCTTTTATACTGACCCAGACGGTATAAATTAATTTCCTGTTCTGATATTATCCTCTCTTCTAGATCTTGATGAAAGAAGAACAATGCCTGCAATGGGGATAAATGGTGTCTACATACCTAGCCCAGAAGGGGCATGATAAGCTAATGCGTCTTAATATACATCATTCCTCGGCACCCCGCCGCCTGGTCCCTGTGACAATGTGGTGACCTCAACATTGCCCAGAGCATACAATATAAAGCCCCATGTACCAGACCTGGACTGGCCATCTGAAAACTTGGCAAGTGCCTGGAGGGACGGTGGCCAATGGTGTCTACACATACCTATAACATTGCTGCTTTAGACTGCCTGCTGGGGTGTAGATACTGATGGTAAATACCGTAGATAGTGAAGATAGCATGTGACTATCAAGCCGTTGGCCACGCACGTCATTTTGCAGCTGTTGGCCTTAAAGGGCTAGCGGCCATTTTCTTCTCCAGTCTGGCCCTGACTGGCCATATGGCACACCAGGCAAATGCCCGGCGGACCTCTGGTTGGCAGTGCTCACCGGATCAGCTGCAGCATGTGGCCCGCTATACGTTACCATAAAAACATAGGATGTGGCCAAGAATATCCAGACGTGGGCCGCACTCATCAGGCGGCCGCTGGCCTTAAAGGGCCAGGGCTGTCTCGTCATAGCCGGTCCTGCCATGTACTCTCTATAACCTTAATCCGGGAAAAAGGCTTCAACTACATAATCAGTGGGTTCTCATTTGACCCACAGTCTAGAGCCAACTGGACTCCATCCAGTTCTGCTGGAGAGAGCTCCAGAGATTTTACATCCCAGCTTGTTAATAATCGTTAGCGCTTGGAATCGTGAGATTTCTTGGGAAAATAGTGATACAAAGTAATGTACTTATTTTTATCAGTTTGAGGATCGGAGGTAAAGTGTATATCGGCTCTTACTGTGGGTGGATTGTGTTTTAGAATGATTTGAGAAACTGCATGTATAAAAATAGATATAAAAAGGATGCGCTTCTATTAAATCCGATGGTAAAACGGAAAGAACATGTCTGAATTAGTTATTGTGGGTGAGATAATAACGCATTAAGCACCCTATCAGCCCTGCATCCTTCCCCCAACTCGCAATATCGCTTCGGCTGCAGCTGAGGACTGACTTTTCTATGCTGCCGACGCTAGATTGTCCTCCTGGAGGCTATCCCCCCCAAAGGGTTAACAGGGGGAAGTTCACATTTATTATGAAATCTTTAATGAACATTAATTAAGACAGACGATGGCAGGGTCCCCCAGGCTGACGAACGAAGGAGCTTTTTTAATTATATCTGTGAAGAGGGAGAGATTGAGAGGTGGACAGAGAGTAGAGGGAAGGGAAGAGGGAGCCTGAGAGGGGACAGGGAGAAAGGAGGGATCTCATGAGGATAGAGGGGAGAAACACGGGAAGATCTATTCACCAAAGTGTGATCTGTGTCCAGTTCAGGGTTGAGTTCCTTCTCAAGAAGACCAGGCTTGTGTTGCGTTTGAAGGACATCAACATCTTTCCCTGTATCTCAACTAGGTCTTTATGTTCTCCTGAGCATCCAACAGACCTTAAAGCCCATGGAACAACAAGCAAGAGACCCAACCCTACGCTATACAGAGTGACCTGGTACCTTCCGTTTAACCCGATAACTCCACTGGCCATATTGGTGAATAGAATCCTGAGCGAATGAAGATGAAAGACAAGGAATTACTGATTGCTACTGAAAGTGTTTCTAGAGCGAAACAAGGAGAAGGAATGGGAGAGAATGGTGAGGGTCAGAGGAAGGAAAGAAAGTTTGGGAAGAGATGGGGGGGGTTGTATGGAAAAGTAAGAAGAGCAGAGAGCAGCGAACACAGATGTGCTGAGTATATAGGAGACATCTGTCAATTGCACCAGACTCTCTGACCAGCACAGGAGATGCCTGCTTCTATCCAATGTCTCCATCCATGGAGGTCCACATCTAATGACCCTGTGTCCTCTCACTGCTCCACCTGGTTTTGAACAAAATCCCTGGATATGATTAAGTATATTATACCAGTATTCCCAGATGATCCAAATTAAACCCCCCAGAGCTCCTGAGGAGCAGGTGAACTCCTAAGTCTTTTGGGCTACCAAGGCTTGTTGGACCTCAAGTGGACCACCAAGGTCTACGTGGACCACCATCAAGAGGGATCACAGAGGGTATAGTGTCTCCATCATCCTTGGGGACCAGTCGCAGCCGTTCTTGGAGTATTGTTCTCTCCTCACTATACATGGGATTACATATGTGAAATCCAGACAGCGAGTTTGATATCTGTGGATGGATATATATATATAATTATATATATACTGTATATATTGAGCTAGCGCTGCGTGTTCAGCTGAATCACAGAGAGCAGTCTGCTCATTGTCATGGTATAAATAAATACATACACAGCGTAATTATACAGCGGTCCTTGGCACATTGTTACTCTCTAGCAGCGGATGGACAGCAAATCACAGGCGTAGTCTGAATGAGGATAATGGGAATGGGGTATTACAGACAGCATCACACGCATTTAAGCTTTTATAGGAGTGATATTGCGGGGCGACCAGCGCAGCATTTTATATTCTTTGTTTAGCAATAAGTATAATTGTTTTCATATTGAGAGGCGAGATTACTTGGCCAGATCTGAGACCTGTGACGAGCGCTGCCAGGGTGAGCGTATCCAATAATTTCCTCTCCCTTTCTACACTCCAGATCCTTATGAAGGCTGTCTGAGCCAATCACCAACAATCAGCAACATAACATTAACAAAAGGGTAGCGAGATAACAATGGGGAGGAAGAACAATGCAGATTCTGAATCCTATCTATCTATCTATCTATCTATCTATCTATCTATCTATCCACCCATCTGTTAATCAATCTATTATCTATCTATCTATCTATCTATCTATCTATCTATCTATCTATCTATCTATCTATCTATCTATCTATCCATCTATCTATCTATCTATCTATCTATCTATCTATCTATCTATCTATCTATCTATCTATCTATCTATCCATCTATCTATCTATCTATCTATCTATCCATCCATCCATCCATCTATCTATCTATCTATCTATCTATCTATCTATCTATCTATCTGATTTATTTATTATGGATAAAGGTGAGCAGAAGCGAGTTAAGAAGAGTTAATAGCCGTATTGCGCAATCACAGAATGTCTGCTAAACATTTACGTTACCGCCAAGGATCTAATAAGTCTGACATTTTATTGCAGGATGAAGAAAGGAGGCCAATGGCTCCTGCCCGTCACCGCATTGCCTATTCGTACAGTACAGGGTATTCACCGCGTCTGTACTGCGGCTGCATCATCAGACCAGCCGAGATGGGCTAATCTGAAGATACCACGGCCATGATTAGCGAGGAGCCGGTGGACCTCCAGTTAGTCTAATAACAACCAGGTATAAATAAAGATTATTATCCGCCGGAGCATGTAAAAGAGGATGATGTTATTTTCTTTTCATGGAGCGCCAGCCAAGTGCAGAGTACATTGTGGCATAAATATGCTGAAATTATTCCTGCAGAGTTTTTATGCAAACGTCCATTAGGTAAATGGAAGGCCACCTATTACTTGTGTGGGAGAAAAGGACATCGTTTATCTAATCTTCTGCCACGTGGACGGACCCTCCTTGGACTTTTTGGAGATAATTTCACAATTCGGTCCTCTTTTATCTCTCAAAAATAATTTCTAATTAGCCAATTTCAGCACAGACCTTTCATGTTTAGATCAGAGACTTAACCCTATGGTAGCCGCTAGGCTATCATTATTTGTAGAAGCATAGAATCTGCTGGCAGATCGGCCCCATTTGGCCCATTTTCCCTCACTCTATTAAGCTCTACTGCTTCTACTGGGAGGCTGCTTCACTCATCTATGTGGATAACATAGTTGCCAGAAGTCTAGAATTGGGATAGACAGTCTCAATAGCTGAATTAATATCAAGACAACCAGCTAGGTCCCCATGTCTTTTCCAATGCATACATTGTAGCATTTGTATATATTACTAGATAACTCTAGAACAGATATTATTTATTATTATATTACTATTTTGTTATTGTTCTTCTTCTTTCTTCTTCTTCTTCTTCTTCTTCTTCTTCTTCTTCTTCTTCTTCTTCTTCTTCTTCTTCTTCTTCTTCTTCTTCTTCTTCTTCTTATTATTATTATTATTGTACATAGTATTATTATTAGTCATAGTAGTATTAGTATTATAACTATTATTATTATAATTATTCTTTTTAATACCAATAATATTAATACGAGTAAATGTTCTCTTAGAGCTGGGAGACATATGTGATATTGAGAGATCGCAGTAGACAGATAAGCTTCCCAAGGCAGAAGTTATCCCTGCAGGAGACGCTCGGAGCCTCTTTGCCTCCGTTCCATGATCTGCCGTCAGTACAAATAGATGCGGTTAATTCTGGGTGACAGGAGATTAGGACAAACTGTTCACACTGCCAGCTAGTCCCATGGCTACCAAAGTCCTTCCTTTAAGCAGGACAATCCAGTTTTTGTATAAAGAAACTACACAGCAGCACGCGATCCTTCAACCATAGAATGTAACGTTAGATGCATAAATGATAAGGATTTGTTTATGCCAATAAAATACATCACACTTGTACCTTTCCCTCGTCCATCGTTAAATCTCAGGGTTGGCTTGGTCTTCTATGGACAAGCAACTTGTTGGGCAAAGTCCTTCATAATGCCAAACGATGGCCAAAACCTGATAACTGTTGTCTTCTCCTCATTTCAGGAACTCCGGGATTTATTTAATAAAGAATTAGGTTTTCAATGCACCAACATCACTATGCAGTATGGTTTTCCCTGCTGAGGTTCTCAATGGCCAGTTATTCCTGTTGGTTAAAAACCGAAATCATCATGTAACTACCGCGGTGTGCGTCTGGCTGAAAGTGGTGTCAATGAAGATCCAGAATATCAATGGACAAGTGTAAATCGTCCGATGGACGCTCGCTGACTTGTAGTGTCCTCTGGAGAAAATGGAAATTTCCATTTGGTAACATGGTGATTTCTGGTGGGACCAATGGGAATTACTGGCCGTTGTGAACCATGATATGGAATACTGGAGAACAGAGATCCCTTCTGCCTTCTTCTCTTTCTGTACTAGGCTGCAGAATCATTTGTTGAATTAATTTATGGGTTCTGTATGCCTGGTTAAATGATCCACCCTGTAGTTTATTGGACAAAAGTGTCTGCTTTGCAAAATCTATCAGATAAGGGTGAAAGATAATAGAGGACCCGGGCACTACATGCGGCTCGGCGGAATGCAAAGTGTCACCATGTGAAAGACGACAGAATCTTCCAATATGGTTAACGCGGAGTTGGTGCAGGAAGATGAAAGAGGCTGTTCTCTGCTATCTGCCCTGTATCTCGCCTTGGGGCAGAAGGGGCACGTCGCGCTTGCATTCCCCTGCCCTCCGCAGCGGCGCGGATGGTCCTCGCGCAGGATGGGCTTGATGTTGCTAAGAGCAGTAACTCTGCCAGAATATTGCCGGAGGCTGACTTAGTATTCTCGGGAAGATGCATTGAAGCAGGTATCAGGCCGAGAGGGGCCGGGAATCGCTGTAATGAGAGTTGGCCGTCTGCCCTCAGCTAGCGCCGGGGTGGAGGGGAGTGAGAATGAAGTTCTGCGATCCCAGAGCTTCTGTCAGGCAGAATCCAGAACTCGCAACCTCCTCAACTCATCAAGGCAAAGGTTCGGATGCCAGACAGGCATGAAAAGTCAGCAACTCTCCCTGACTCATTCCCACACGCTGCCAGCGAAGAGTGCGGCTTTTTATAATTAAAGAAAAAAAGGACACAAACCAGGGTTAGGAAAAGTGAGCTGACGTGGACTGCAATTCCCATCATGCCCTGCCAGCCGCCAAATGCGACATTTTATCAAGAGCAGTCAATTGACTGCATGGGAAAGACACGCAAGAGCTACGGAATATGACGGCGCTCTATAAAACAATAAATAATAATAGGAATAATTATCACTAGCGATCCAGAGAAAGCGAACTACAGGTCCCATCATACTCTGCCAATGCGGCAAACTGTCAGAAATTCACCGGCACAGTCCCAAAAACCAGGCTTATGTCCCAGCTGTCAGTTGTTTGGAGCAATGCTATATTTATTGGGGCTGTCAGTAGCTTTCTGTGAGATGAAAAGAGCTAAAACTATATGCATTCTACGTCGCATAGACGACAATTCCCATCATGCTTTGCTTATCAAACACCATCTGCACCTTAAGCCAAATGCCGTGTTAAGCCAGATCCGCAGCTGGTGCTCACAAACCCTAATTATCTCATAATACAGAGATACCCAACCCAAATTATGTTTGGATAGAGACGTCAAGCATATATTCCAGTCCAATATAAAAAATATAACAAAATTCCCTTCCAGTTCAGACATTGTGAAAAAAATCCATTTACCTTATATTTATTTATATAGCGCCTGCAGATTCCATAGCGGACTTCTATACACCGATCAGCCGTAACATTCTGAGCACTGACAGGTGACGTGAATAACACTGATAATCTTATCATGGCGTCTGTCAGTGTGGGGGGGTATATTAGGCAGTAAGTGAACATTTTGTCCCCAAAGTTGATGTGTAAGAAACAGGAAAAATTGTCCAAGTGGTCTAAGGAAGGAAAAGTTGTGAACCGACAACAGGGTCATGGGCAGCCAAGGCTCATTGATGCACGTAGGGGAAGGCTATGCCTCGACGGGTCAGGGCTGTTTTGGCGGGAAATGGGGGACCTACTCAATATTAGGCAGGCGGTCATAATGTTATGGCCGGTGCATATCCTTCAGGATCTATCCACTGTGACCAATCAGTAACAAAAATGTCAGGATTTGGACCAGAAAAACAGGAAAGCGATGAAAATGTTGCTGAATCACAAATGGTCCAGGGTCCTATGGGGGCTCGAATTCAATGGAACTTCTTGGAAGGAGTTGGTGAACTTGCTGATTGCCAAAGCTTGGAACCTGCAGGCCTGTCTCTCACCCCTTTCTGTTCACAAACCCATAAATCCAATCACTAAACCTTTTCCTGTCAAATACATTCAGATATGAAAGCAGTCATCATTTCTAGATCATACAGAGATGAGATACACAGCCCTTCATCAGCATTATATATTATTAATTTCTGATCATAAAGACACCAGATACTCAATCTTTCATTCTCTCACACACTAGCGCTGCTTATACATAATTCATTCTCCACTCATGCAGAGATCACGCACGGAAATGTAATTTTCTGTTCATCGAGGCATGGCCCGCTATTCTGTTGCCATACAGACAGCCACTAACCTTGTTCTCTGTCATGCACATATCACGCATATTGACCTTCTAAATCCCAACTCATAAACACATCACAAACATGTATCTTCTCATTCCCAACATCACACACACATACCTTCTTATTCCCTACTTATAAGGACATCACATACATGTATCCTCTCATTCCTAACTCATACAGACATCACACACACACACATACCTTCTTATTCCCTACTTATAAGGACATCACATACATGTATCCTCTCATTCCCAACCCATACAGATATCACACATACTTTGTAATTCCCTAGTCATACTGACATCACAAACATCTATCATCTCATTTCCAACTCATACGGTCAGCACACACACATACCTTCTTATTCCATACTCATACAGGCGTCACAAACATGTTTCCTCTCATTCCCAATTTAGACGAACATCACACACGCATACTTTCTAATTTACAGCTCATACAGACATTGCAAACGTGTATCCTCTCATTCCCAACTCATACAGACATCACCCACATACCTTCTTATTCCCTACTCATACCGACATCGCAAACATGTAGCCTCTCATTCCAAACTCATACAGACATCACACACACACACATACCTTCTTATTCCCTACTCATATAGACATCATAAACATGTTTCATCTCATTCCCAACCCATACATCTCACATACTTCTTCTCACATACATCTTCTTATTCCAAACCTATACACACACACTTTCTATTCCCCTAGTCATACAGACATTGCAAACATGTAGCATCTAATTTTCAACCGTTACTATCACACAGATACATTTATATTCCCTTCTCATACAGCTATCACACACGTGCATTCAAATTCTCTACTCATATACACATCACAGAAATGTACCCTCTCATTCGCAAACTCATACAGACATCACACACATACCTTCTAATTCCCTACTCATACAGACAATGCAAACAGGTATTATCTCATTCTCAACTCATTACCTTCTAATTCCCTACATCAAAAATATGTACCCTCTCATTCTCAACTCATCCAAACATCACACACATTCTTTGCTCATGCAGAGAATGAATACCATTCATTCTCCACACATACATGTCTCAGACATAGCTCATCCATTTCTTACACAAAGCACTGTAGATTTTATAATGCAGAACATGCCGTGGGTGTTTATTGATATGTGTTACAACCAGATGTCCTCTGATTGTCTGGAAACGTCTAAAGTTCCAGCTTGTCTGAGCCACAGAATCACATTCATAACATTGCTATTAAAGTTTAAGCGCTAGGTTAAAGGGACAGCATATATTAAAGGGAAAAAAGTGTATTAGTTTTAAAAAGGCATTTGTCATGAACGTCACTCATTAAAAAGACTTTGCAAGAAAGTTTAATTTTTTTTAGGATCAAATGTAAAGTTGTATATAAAATGAAAATCTATATAAAAAAATTATATATTCTTTTTTGTGCATTCATTCTTTTTTTAACATTTTTTAGTTTATTGTTAAGTCCCCCTCAGTGGAAAGGATTGACTTGATCAAAGGACAAATCCCTGTAAATTCCGAACCTGATGTCAATACGGTACATTTTTTAAAATTCTTTATTTCGTATTATCCTTATTATTCATAGATATAATATGTGTACGGATATAACTTGATGCTGGAATCCAGACGGCTCTTTGGATAACCGTTCCATTGCCACAGTGGTGTGAAATGTACATAAGAACATAAAACATCTGATGATTCAAGGTAGGGTCATCTCTATATGAATGACCACATGATGGACATTGGACAACTCTTGGACCACAATGTTTTTGGGACACAAAAATAAATTGCACATTATACACAACTGTTGTGTTTTGTTTGTTCCTTTGTTTTTTTTTTCTTGTGTTTCCCTTGTGCTGCTCTACATGTATATCCTACTTATTATTGTCTTGTATGTTTCAAATGAATTGCGATTAAGCCAAAGTCTTGTTTATTTCTCCAAAGCTGAATGTCTATTATTCCAACTGATGGACCATCTTTGGATTTCAACCTGATTATAAGTGAAACAGCCCCCACTTCGGCCACAATACACAAGTGCCATCGAGCCACCCAAGACAGCCTAGCAGATTTATTATAACCCCTAATGGAACTTGCCATCAACATTCTACATGAACATTTCAGTTCTATTCTGCTCCAGGCCACTCTGTTCCTCCTCTTAAAGCCCAATTGAGTACTCCAAAGGCAAATAGATGTATCTCAATGCTCGATGACCAGACGCTCGAAGTTATTAAATTAGAGCAGCCCAGTCCATCCTTGGTGGCCTTGCATTGACATACCTTGGTACTGCCCCGGGTAAGCTGCCCAGAGCTCATTGTGCGGAGAAAGAAGAAACTGACCCGGAGATCCAGGAAGCATGACTTTACCCAGAGACTCCAGGTCAAACCCTGATACCCCTGGACGGGGTAGAGACTGCAGTATTGTGAGCATTGTGACTCCTATCCCTCCTCTGCGAGTGTCACGTTCCTCTGCTATTCTGGTGGCAATATTAAATGTGTGCTCAGATTTCCATAAGATGTGAGAGGCGGTGCTGTCAGGATTACCTCCACTACACGAGAAAATATTAGGTGAGGAGGGCATTTAATAAAACTCCGACAACCAGGGACAGCACCTTTAATATCCTGAAACTGAGAATTAGAAAATAAGATAATCTCCCTACACCCTGTACCCTCTCATCTCTCCACCGAGAGGCATGCAACAGCCATTTAACCCTTCCATTCCCACAGCAAAAAATAGAGGGAGAGAGAGACAGAGATTTTTTTTCCAAGCTTCTGTAAAGCAAACACTAAAGGATCCATGTTTTATATTCGTAATGATATTTTGCGGGTCAATGTATTTTACCATCGTGGATGGACATTTCAGTTATTGGCTAGAAATCTGGAATGCTGGCTGTACAGATTGAGGAACAATGCAAGTAAGAGAAGTTTGGGATTTTGGGACCCTCTGTGTCCCTTGATGCCCCTCTTTCCTCCCCCGATGCCCCTCTTTCCACCCCCCGATGCCCCCTCTTTTCTAGGAGGTCAGAATGTTTGCCGGGTATGAGGGTATCGCAGGGTTCTACAGCCCTAAAAGCCCCGATAATGTGTATAGAAACAGCAGGAACTGGGTTTAGAAACTAAATTAACAAGATATGTTATTTTTCTTATAAATATCTTACTCAGTTACATAAATATCAATCAACGTCAGAAAATCGGTTAAAATGTCAGAAACGCAGTTTTAGTAAAGCTGTGAAAGTACATAATTCCTCTGCTTATTGTGTGAATTCTACATTCTACAGACCAATACATTAGACGAATCTACTTGGCGGGATTTCTATACTTAAATAGGCAACGAGTTCTTTTAGGTATCGACCTAATGGGTGCATCACGTGAGCGGCCATCTTGCCTCCTTCCTCTACGATTGTTCTTTATATCGTTAAGGTGTTCCTCCCCTGTTTTGCTTGTGATTCCTTTTGTTGGAGGCCTTTGTGATCGTTAGATGAAAAGAAGACTATTTTCAGAACAGGAATTTAATTACTACCACCTTAACGGGTGCTAAATGGGGGGATCTTTTTCTTTACCCACATAAAATACGCACCCTCCACCACTAGAAAGTGATGAATTTTCATTTGTGTGGAAACAATGGCCGCCTTTTTCCAGTCTCTCTCATTTTTCTGCCTGAAACTCTACACATTGTGTGTGTGTTTTTTTTATTATATTCAGGATGGTCTTAAATCTATCCTATGCATTTTTGATTCGCTTGTAGTGCGGATCTCCACCCCACTCTGCCGAAACACTGTTCCATTAATCTTTTGCCCTTTTATAAAGTAATACAGCACAATCTTACATTTCCAGATACAGCTAGAAGGCACGGGGCTCGAAATGTTTCTCTAACGTTGCCTTCCCTCGCTTATTTCTACTCTAAAAAGAATCTTAAGTGTTGGAGATCTTGGTGGCTATTGATGCTCATGCGGCTGACTGGGAAGAGGGTTTCTGGCCCTCCGGGGTCCCTAAATGAAAATATTTAACTAATATCTAACACTCATTAAGGATTACATCTAAGAAATCATTCCCCCAGAACCAAGCCCAGAGCAGTCACATCGAGTGCAGACGTGGAGGACCGCAGACATCGGGATACCTGGGAACTCTTCGGGCTTTGTCCGGAGACTCAAGGAGAAGCGCCGCTTCTCTGGTTCTCCCCCTCGACACTCGACTCCTTTGGGTCGTGGGGTCCTTAAATGAGGTTGTGTCCTCCCGACATCAGTGGGAACGCCCACTGATGTCAGTGGGACCGCCCGCAAAGTCAGCAGGACCCCCCACTGACTTCAGCAGGTAGGCCACGTCCGCTAGAGTAGGATCTGGGTAGCCGGATCCCAAAAGTACCCAGGTATGGACATCGGTGGCCGGATATACCTGGCAGCACGCTATGTGAGCATTAAAAAACGTAGCGTCCTGCAGCGAATATACAGCCATTGACCGCTCTAACGTCATCAGGCAGCTGCTGACCTTAAAGTGTTCGGGCCGCCCCATCATTGCCAGTCCACTTAACATCTTGTTTGTGTCATCTTCTGTCCTTCAAGCAATATATGTATTAAAGCCCATCTTTCTCCCAAAATGTTATCATGCGCATCTTGCTTGCACAATTTAATTAACCGGAGCAGATTTTTTTCTATAATTTATTTAATATCTATTCAACGATCAAGCCCTGCACAATTTACTTTAGTCCATTTGCGATGATACAACTTTGCCCCAAGGTATCTGCCACCTGAAAAACACTCTCGGTTCTTAATGCTGTGTGGAGAACGTCAGAATAAAAAATTTAATCTACAACGCGACAACGATAATAATGAAGGTCTATGGAATAGGCAAGGGCTTAGAAGGACTGCATTCGCTTTGCCATAAAGTATTTAGTGTAGTGGAGCACCTAAATATTAAATAACTAAACTGAGGAAGACCTGGAGGTCACCAGCTTAAAGGAGTGAAATCCCCAAAAACATACAATATTTAAGGGTACAGGGCAGTTCTTCTTAAACCTATTGCACATGTACCCCGTGGGGTAATTCTGATTGGCCCCAAAGGTATTTCAACACCAGATATGATGCTGGTTTTTTTAAGATTTAAACTGAATTCTATAGGTTCTTCTACAATTATATTAGACAAGGCAGTACTGGAGATGACCTGGTGGCCCTGGCATTCAACATACGGTTGAATATAATTCCACAATTTTTGTATATTTGTGCATGTGTGCATTTCCCACGCCATCTCCACTGCTGACCCAACCATCCCTAGAGGGTCTCCTGTAATTGAGTCTCTTTCCAGCCCCCACTGGTTTGCTGACGGCACCAAATTCCGTCGGGTAATTAGATTGAAGGCTGCGTCTCTCTCCCACCTTTATATAAAGTGCCCCTGCCAGCCAAGTCCTCAGTAATAACTTTCAGAATATACAGACCCCGGGGATGATCACATCATACATAGATTACGCTGCTCGACTGTCTCCCGTTTATGTCACCAAAGATTTCGTTATTTAAAGGGCGGTGGGGGCTGCCTACGTTGAGTGGAGAAGTTGTCATGTCTCAAGAGAGGCAGCGAATATTTGATCCTGAGATCCCTTCTTCCCTGCTATTCTGAACTTGGGGGAACCTAATAATTTTAATTTTTTTTATCTTGATTCCATAGCTGTTGGTGCCAAGAAAGGTGTATGGAGTACGGTATTTCCACCAAGGGTTAGAGGCCTCTGTCACAATGTAGATGTCTACATTTCTTGAGAATTTATTAGCTGAAGGCTGCTATTGTTATCAGTCATGAGATATTCTGGGTAACTTTCCCTGCTCAATCACTACACTGAGCTCATGCTTTATGGCAATGCTAATGAAGTCTGTTGTTTCATAGACTTCCATTAGTCAAAGAGTCCGACTGAGTGATTGTAAAAAAAAGACAGCACAAGCAAGAAGGCAATAATTCAAGACGGCTTGGGGTGCACCTAGAAGAACT
This sequence comes from Spea bombifrons, assembly GCF_027358695.1. Lineage (NCBI taxonomy): Eukaryota > Metazoa > Chordata > Amphibia > Anura > Pelobatidae > Spea > Spea bombifrons. Next base: position 5,239,298 of record NC_071094.1, read on the forward strand.
ATACTTCTGAATTAACAAAAAAAACTGGGGGGGGCTGGATAGGCTTATTGGTTCCCTTCTGCCATCACTATCTATGTGTCCAGGTACATCATCTTTTGATTCTTTTATGTTAGGTCCCTTTTTTTGTTCCTTTTTTTGCACTAGGTGCAACTTGGCCAAAAGCCTGCCCCGTGGTCGCTCTGCTCTTTAAATTTATGCGTAAATACAACATAAAATCCCTGCTGATCAGTACTGAAGCCGGTGAGGTGGTGAAACTGCAGTAATGCTCACAATATCTCAAATGAACTCATGGCACGATAGTACCAAGTACCCAGAAACTGCCTAGTTCAAATCCATTTAATTTCCTAACGCCCAAGGTACCAAAATTATATTCTATTCCCTCCAGGGAAGGCAGCGATGACGGAGCCAGAAAAAAAAAACGAAGAAAGAAATCCCCTTTCTTCTTGAAGACCTGTTCTCTCTCTGTGGTTCTCCGTTAGGCACCATTGCATGTGCTGTGAATTTTTCTCTTCCTGCGTGAGACATAAATCCAAGAAAATTCAGAGAATTCATTGGTTTCCCCGATTCTGGAAATATTTGGGTTTTTTTTAAGAGGGGGTTGCTGCTCTTCTTTTTTCGCTGCACAAACTGGCAAGATTCTCCTCCTAAGGCTGTAGGATGCGGAGGGTACGGCAGATTCCTTATTTCCCCCGTGAGACTCCTCATAGAGCTCATTTCCATAGAAACAATGGTATACAAGTCAGCAAGATCAATATTCAGTTGTGACTGGGCTAGAGGACAGGGAGGGATAGGGAGGAGAGGGGGGAAAGAGAAAATGAGCCAGGGAGAGCCAGAAAGAGGAAGAGACGAAAAGCGAGAAAGGAAAATTGAGAAACAAAACCAAAATTACATAGGGAGAGAGGGGAAAATAAGTGATGGATGGGATTGTGGGAGCGAGAGAATGAAGAGAGAATTATAAACTGGGTGTAAGAAAGAGGGATGAGTTTGCTGCTAGGGTTGGGGGGAAGGACAATAAAAGTACGAATAATAAGGATCAAAGGGCAGGTGATAAGTGAAAGTCCCATTAATGTAAACCTCTTCAACAAGAATAAAACTCCTTTCATGGGATCTAATACCTTAGCTTCTAGAACTGTTCCTTCCCATTGTATCTTACACACACATTGTTTTTTCTTGACACATCCTCTGTATCATCCTGAGAAGCACCTGAATTGGTTCTGGGAACCACGGATGGTCGGTACCACTGTGCTACTTACTTACCTGACTTGGAATCCTGCGATGGAGCTTCCTTTGAAGCAGGTGATAATGTCCCGTTGTGAGCTCAGTGGTCACACAGTTCAGTGGTCAATATGGACACTAACTCCTGGACACCATTCAAGAAGCCATCTTAGCTGTTTTCAGCAGATCTACGTGTACCAAGTTAGACCTCAATTATCTCTAATCCCTAGGATAAGTTTCCCTGATCATCTTTGTGCCAAGCATTGTCTAATGTCTAACCTCCACTACCTCCAAGCAACTGAGTACCCTGATCCTCAGGTGAAGGGGAAAGGGAACTCTCGTAGATGGAACGTTGGAAACCCAACTACTAACAATGGCCAATGGTACCCTTTCATATTGCTCTAGAAGATGAGATTTTGTGTGGGTTTTTTTTACTATGACTATTGTCTCTGTAAGTTTCTTTTTCATATGGTCTACTATTAGATGATGCCTTATGTAATAATGTCAATTTATGGAAACGGTAGAAACTGCAGCATATAGATGGTGCTGAACCGAGATATGTCAGGAACCAAGAAGAAAAAGACACAGATGAGTTTAAGTCTGCTATACAATGCTGACAGAGAACAAAGCCCTATAAATATACATGAAGAGTTAATAAAAGGATATAAAGTCATTACAGGTGCAGGAGGTCACAGAATCAAAGTAAACTGAGTAAGTCAGAAAGGCCAGCTTTAAGAATTATTTACGAGATACCCGCTATCGGAGCCCTGGGGACTTTCTGCATGGTCAGAATGAAAAATACGAGGAGGCTCCCTGTCATCCAAAGACATCTCACTTGTAATGGACCATTAGGAACACAGCCATGGTGGATCAAAAAAAAAAGGATTTCTACGTATGTGGCTTTGTGTTGGAAGAATAAGAATTTTGTAAAAATGTTGATTTTTAGGTCTTTTTGCTGGCGGCACAGGAAACCTCGGACTTGGCTCCTTAAATATTCCCTGCATCTTTGAAGAGCCTGATGGTACACAATGGCACGTTAACCGACAGCGGTAATAATGTGTTCCAACATGGAATATTGAATTTAGTCACATTGATTGCTGCAGACATTACATTATTAAATCCTTCCCACGGCAGATACTGGTGATCCATAACAGTCTTCATTTTACTGATTACGTTGTGTTATCTATCACCACATTGGCAATCTCTTCTATGAATTCTCGCGGCTAGCCCAGATCTTCCACCGGTTCCTCTCCAACCTCATTCTAGACCTACCTGGTGGGAACGGGACCCTTGTTCTACCTACTGTGCTTGGCCGACACCTTGCGACCTGTCCTTTTTCAGCAGCCAAGAAGCTGGTGAGGATTAAACTCATGTTGTGAGTGTTTGCACCTTCGAAGCCTACAACAATGTCTTTTGGCCATATGGAGCTGATGCAAGACGCCACTAAGCCATCAAATTAGGGCACTTTTGCTCGCTTTGGCACAATTTACTTGTCTGGGGGTCTTATTCAGCAGTTATCCTCGTGGACTCCACTTGCCCTACCAGAAACGCGCTTAGCATCACAGCAACGAAGCCCAGCGAGTGCCGTGTTGCTCACAGTCACTGCCTACGTAAAGCCTTATTCTCATTATTAATATGTCATTGCTTTGCCTTAAGCAAATTGACATAAAGCCTGCAGGAACAGAAAGGTGAAGCCGGTATAAGGTTACTCCCTCCCAGTCCTCATATGAATGGCAACGGGGGGGGGGATGTGATTAATAATTGATATTTTACAGTTAAATGTGAAAAAAACCCCATCTTGGATGAATAGTAAACCTAGTTTTAATGGAGTAAAGCAAATAGTAGTTTGCTTCAGTCTCTATTATTTCCAATTCTTTTCAACATTTGAATAACACCACGGTAAATACTTCTCGTTCCACTTCCGACGTCAGCGAACGAACACAGCGTGGCACTAACTCACTTGAAAATTACCACTTGTGTTCTCCGTGCAATGAATAAACCCCTGGCCCAGCGTCACTGACATCATAATTTGATTGATGTGATTTAATGTATCCTTCTATGAATAAGAAAGGTAGACTGAGCTTCTTGTCTGGGCTGATTTTCTAGAACACCGGGTACAGAGTCACCTGATTTTCCTCCGTCACTTGTTGTGGAGGCTATGACCAGACGTCTCCTTGCTGATGCCACCAGTGATGAAGACTGAGGACTTCACGTGAATCTCCAGTTGGAGGACAGGTACATAGACCAACGTCCTCCCGCTTTCCATTGGAGGTTGTCGACCTGGTGTGACCTTGTCGAAAATCTGTATTGCTTATTCTGGTCACCTGCTGTCCCAACTCTGTAAAACATTGAGATGAAACAGCAGGCAAGGGTATGTTATCAGTTGAGACACGTCATGGCAAACGGAGGTTCCTGGAGGCCGTAGACCAGTAGTCTGAGCCTGTAGCCCCATCTGCCTCGCTCTTTTCTAATAATGGTGGGTCAAGCTCATCAACCCATCTTATGACATATGGTGGAAAGAGTAGCGTTACCCACAGTTCCAAAACATTATTACCAGCGCTGTTGTTCCCATACTTATTATCCGACCCAAGGTAAATATTTACACACCTGATGGATTGCAAAGCTTGGTGTCAACTACATAATTGCAGCAGAGACTTCTTTGCCACCTCTTTCTCAGACCTTCGTACGTCTTGCTTTAGACATGAGACGTGAGAATGTTACGTGCTGCCTTAACCCATTAACTTCCATTCTCATGTCTTATACACCCTAGGAAATGTTGATGTTAAATGGACGCCCCGACACCCGAAAAAAAGAAAGGAATTCATCAGGAAGAAAACAAAAAGAAAGAGGGAGCTTAAATGGAGACGTGACAGTGAATACAATTGTCAGATATAAAAATAAACCAAAGCAAATGTGTTTCTTTTCTCTGGTCCCCCCATCCGCTCCCCTCTTTCTTCTCTATGCGCTCCCCACCATCCTCTATGGGAAGCGCAGTCCTGATTCTTTACATTCTGGCTCTTACCGACGGCAAAGCTTAAAGGTCTCAGATCTTTCCACGAGAGCTCCTCTCATTATTCATACAATTAGCATGTTCTGAGCGTGCCGAGACTTTTTGTTAGCAACAGGAGACTGTGCAGAAAGACAACGCACTGAGAGGATTAACCCCCTCACTTCTGCCAGCCATCTACAAGTGTACCCTCTACCATGCTACAAAAGTTCGGGGGTTCCACAAAATAAGAGAGAAACTGGAAAATGTGTGCGGTTATTATTACCTGTCCAATGGGTGAATAAATTGCTCCCTTGGAAGGAAAACACTAAAACATTTTATTATTGGTCATCTGGGGGGAAGACATTTCCTAAAGCACCTTTCACTTCCTGAGCAGAAGGCTCAGTGTGACAAAACAGGAAGTGAAGACTGCAAGCAAGAATAGTGTCCCCCTGCCGATTCGTACATTTGTACATTTCATCCTAATTCATCAAATTACTAAACCCTCCAGAATTCCAACGTGGCTTTTAAAATTTTGATATTTTTAGAAGGCTAAGCAGTAAACGCATACAGTATCACTAAATCTTTTATTTCCATTCAACACATCTTTTTTTTTTTTTAAGCTGAATTGATAAGATTTCTGAATTCTTTCTTATTCCCTGGAAATAGGATCACTGTAGTTTTAATATTATTAATAAATAATAAGACCGTCGTCATACGGAACATTTTGAATTGAGGATTGGCTGATGATAGCAGTTTCAATGTGCTTTGCTAAATTGAATTTTACAGTGAATTTGAGCAAATCAAAGTAGCATCACCAAAAAAAAAAAAAAAAAACCCAATCTATTTTAATTTAAACAGCAATTTGCTGGAATACTGATTTTTTTTTGGGGGGGGGATATCCACTCGCTAATTCCCCCAAATCGCTGTGGAACTCATTTTCACATCTTCAGTGGGGATAATTAAGTCGATTTAGCCGTACACCCCATTAAAGAGCCGTAATTAAGAATGCTATTACCTCCCCACCTTTGCAGCTAAATCTCCAACGGAATTACGGGAAAGATCCTAGATCATTTTGGCGCTGGAAACTGAATTCAGAAGCATATATTGATTTAGCCCCCGTCCTGCTGCATATAGCCGTGCCTCGGCAGTGTGTACAGGCGTCCGTCACGTTTATAGTCAATTATATTACTGGATAGCCTATATTTACATCTATTTAGTATGGCCAGTCCACCTATAGGCTTCAAATCCCCGTGTCCCTTTTTCCTCCCCTGATCCCCCTCTTTTTTAGGAGCTCAGAATGTCTGCTGGGTATGAGGGTATCGCAGGGATCTACAGACCCAAAATGTGTGTAGAAAAATGGCTTTTTAAGTTAAAATGTGTAAATAAAATACATTATTCTTCTAAATGTCTTATTCGTACCCATAAATAGCTTTTGATAGGTTAAAAGGCTACGTAAAAAGTCTCGATGGAGTCCCCATCCTAGCTTTGCCGCTAACAGCACCCCTTAAATCAAAAGTGCCCCCAAAAAGTGCCCCTCGTTGGGCATTTGAAATGTTGGGGGGCGTTTGTGTATTACGGAGTGTATGTCAGGGCAGAGTCCTACGCGGATGTGTAATACGGGGGCATTAGATGTGTGTTGCCCTGGGCTTTTCGGTTAAGTGCCCCTTGTGAAAGTGTTTTTGCCCACCGCAGGTGTCCGTGCAGATAGGTCAGAGTCCCGCAGACTAATTAGCTCTGTCTGATTGGCTTCCCTAAATGAGGTAATTGGCCGGAAGCTCATGGTTAAGACAGATCATGCGAGTCAGGGTTGTTGATTATGCTTTTGCATGCCGAGTCAGCAGCCCCGTCACTTAGGATGCTCATTACTGGTCTAGGGGGCCACTGAACAACGTCTCGGCTCATTAAGGATTCAGAAATCCCATTTCTTAACCTACATCAACTCTTCCACCCCAGTATGAACCCCCCCACGTCCCGTTATGACTAAATGCCTGAATACATTTGCCACACCATACCTTCCAAGTGTCCTTGTTCAGGAGGGACATGCCCTGTCTGGGACCCCAAGTCCCTGCGCCCATCTCCTGATGCCCCCTCTTTTCTAGGAGGTCAGAATGTTTGCTGGGTATGAGGGTATCGCAGGGTTCTACTGCCCTAAAAGCTACAATAACGAGGATACCGAAAACGGCTTCATAAATAAAATGCATTATTCTTTTCCTACATGATTTACCTGATTATAAATAATCCAGCACATAATAATTCCAGCAAAAATATTGAGTAAAAAAAAAAACCTTGGCAATTATAGGTTTTTAACCCAATTTGGACACCAAGAGTTTGGTACCGACAGAAATGCACAGGAGAGCAGCATTTGCCCAAATTATTCCTCGATTTAGTTTTGGCAAAGATTAATGAACTCACCCCAAGTAGCCTAAAAATCAGTTGGATCACCAAGGCTTTGGACCTCACCTCCAGTCAGGATCCACGCCGGGCTTTCTTGAGTTCAATGGGAGTGTTTTCCTGGCACTGATTGGCTGTTCCAGACAGCCAATCAGTGGCAAGAACTCCCAGACCACAGAGGAGGAGGAGAGCAGCTGCAGCTTCTACAACAAGCAAGTCCGTTAGTATGTTTTCTTTGACATGCTTCTGAAACGGGGAAACTATGTAACAATTTGCAAGGTACAAGATTCTCATGACACGCTTTGGTGATCACGCAGGGATCGAACGTGTCATCGCACGTCAAACCCACACGAGGAAAGAGTTAACAACAGGCAAGCGTTTAAAAACGATAAATGCGGCCAAAAAAAAAACATATAATCCTTCTTAAGTTGGAGTCGTGCTGGCTGCTCTATCCCTCGCTCCTCGGGGGTGTGATGGAAATTGGAATTTAAAGAGAGCATGGCTGAAAGAATATTAGGCAGAAAGTTCTCAGCGTGCCCGGCTCCCGCAGAGAGGCACGTCGGAGTGACAGTCTCGGCGGCTTTTTAACAAGACAGGCCGCGATGGCGAAGTCCATTACTCCAACCATTTCACCTTTAATGCACTTTTATGTACGGAAACTCGGCAAAGCTCCTCGTCACTGGAACAAAAAAAGCAACAAGTAGGGTATTTTTACATACAAAGCACACACTAGACAAGACAATTGGTCGTTGTTTGCAGTTGTTATGTTGCGCTGTCATTTCACAGCTGAGCCACAACATAGCTGACAACTGTCGAAATTCTTCGGGACAGTCCCCACAATAGTCTCTCTCTCTCTGCCCCTGAATCTTCCTCTCCCAAAAAGTATCCAAAAAGCTTAAACTGTGTATTCTAATCTAACCCTGCGCGGGTCATGGACTGGCACACATGAGCTGCACTGTCTTTCTGTTCATCCTGGGTTTGACATTCATTATTTAACCCCTTAATGACAAAGCCCTTACATGTACGGGCTCAAAATGCATTGTTTTCAATGGGTTAAGAGACCGCCCATTGTCCTTAAGGGGTTAAGGAGCCCCCATTGGACAGATAATGCTTGTTCTCGTGCTCATTTGCACATCTGTCTGTTCTTGAATGTTTTCTGCTGGTTTAATGCTATACAGAACTGTTCTAATGGATTTATATAGTGCCAACATACTCCGTAGCGGTGTACAATGGGTAAAAGGACACAACAAGTAGTGCATACCAATTTAGACTTACAGAAGGGAAGGTGAAGGAGGACCCTGCTCAAAAGAGCTTACAATCTAGACGACCAACTCTACCTCCAGTGCCCAAAGCCATCCAGTAATTGTTAAACGTCATTGTATTGGATCACGAAAATATTCAGTAACAATCGGAAGACCCCTTGGTTACAGTAAGGGTTAAGCTGGGAGACAACTCCCCAAATATCTCCCCTTCTGCTTTTAACCCCTTAGTGACAAAGCCCGTACATGAACGGGCTCACAATGCATTGTCTTCAATGTGTTTAGGGACCGCCCATTGTCCTTAAGGGGTTAAATCCGACCAAGGCCACGACGCTAATCCCTAATCACGGCAAAACTTTTTTCTTTCTCCGTCGCCTGGAAGAAATTCCCACACTGTGCTCGGAAAGCTGAAAACGGTTTATTTTTTCTCGTGATAAGCAGCTTGCCATCCAGCGCCCGCGACTCGTACTTACACTGGAAGCAGAGAAAGCTAAATTGATAAAGCAATCCAGCTAACATCGGATCGAAAATAAAAGTTCCTGTTTTCCCTCCTTGTAACTAAAACCTCCGCGCGCTCAAATCCATTTTTTTTTTATTTTCTTTATACTTTAAATGTGAGGGAATGAAATTAATGGCATTTAATGAACCATTCCGCACCAATTACAATGTAGCGGCTGTGAAATGGTCATAGAACGCGATGGAAGATAATAGTTACTTGATATTCTTTTTTTTGTTACTTACAGTCCCCCTCATCCTTGAATAACCTTAATAATGACCTTAATGTATATATTTTATTTATATTGGCCTCTGGGGCGATCGCTTTTACATGTCTATCTTTTAATGTTAAGTGATATGTGATTTCATAGGACTCCCCAATGCTTTGGGTAAGCGCTATAAATGAAGAAATACTTCTGACTATTCTTTCCTCTGCCCTTTTGCGGTGTTTAACCCCTTAGTGACAAAGCCCGTACATGTACGGCTCAAAACGCATTGTTTTCAATGGGTTTAGGGGCCGCCCATTGTCCTTAAGGGGTTAAAAAGACTCCGGAATTGAGTTTTAAACATTTTTTCTGGTTTTCACGATTTTTCGGCCTCCTGTCCCACCAACTCGCTCCTCCCGTCCGACCATCCCACAAACGGCCTGGTTTTGGACCCCCAACATCTTGAGGGTCACGAGTTGGGAGCTGCAACAATTTTTTTTAGGAATTGGATCACTGACCAGGCATAGGTTGGTTGTTGGGTGTCCTATAGTTCTGGGGCCACCTCCTCCATCCTTTTGCCCTCCATCCATGGATATCCTTCTGTGCCGACCACTTCTGGACCAAGCAAGAGTCTCAGGGGTTGACCATCGGCCGTGTGACCTAGACGCAACTGCACCCCACTAAAAAAAATGGAACACCAGCCATCGCGCTGATTCTTTGTAACCGTTCCTTCTTATATAGCGAGGATTTTGTCTTGGCTTCTGTTGCTTTTGCTGCGAAGGGAATTTTTACGTAACCGTCCTTTGTTTCTCTGCCTTTTTTTTTTAATCTGAAATATGCTCCGTTTCCACATTTTCACATAACTTTCTTGACAGGTCTCTGTGACCCAAAGCTTTTGCCTCCCGTTGCCTCAGGCACCCGGAACGGAACGACGAGTTCCACAAAGCCTATGAAAACGTGAGGTGAAAGCGTGCGTGTGAGTGCGAGCGTGTGTTTATTTGTCATGAAATTAACAAATGGCAGCAATGAAAAGAGCTTCTTACAATCATCAGAGGCATTTTGCGGGGCAACTAATATTTCTTTTTCTCCTCTCTCTGATATCGAGAATCTCTTTCAGATCTTTAGCTGGAGAAGTTTGTCAACCGTGGAATGAAAAATAATAGCGTCTCTGGAGCTTTTCCATCTCATTACAATCTGTTTTTCTGAAACTCCCCCTCTACACATGGTACCTTGTTCGAAAATGACTTACACGGGTCTTGTAAGATCCAGGATGTTGACACAACAACAAAAAAAAATACATTTCTATTTTAACTGTTTCGTTGACACAATACTGGTGGCCTCAAAGGGTTAACACAGTACTCCCGTGTAAACTAAGCTGGGACATACAGATAAAGTAAAGTCCTAAATGTGGAGTGATCAGCATTAACATTCCACCAGCTTCGGTGATTGTTCCACGGCTAGAATGTTGCCACAGAAGAGGACCTTGATACATAAATGGTAACCAGGACATTAATTAACCCCTTAAGGACAATGGGCGGTCCCTAAGCCCATTGAAAACAATGCATTTTGAGTCCGTACATGTACGGGCTTTGTCATTAAGGGGTTAAAGTCTATAGTTTATAACACTTGGGTATTTGGGTAAAATGAACTGGCCACCAGCTATATTCTTGGGATTTGTTGCTATCCTTTACGTTAATGCAGGGATGAGCCTACGGTTAGTGGCGCCCGGGTGCAGTATTTCTTCGGTACCCCCTTTTAACTAACACACATACTAACAACAAGCAACCTCGCTCTGACACCTACTCACACTAACACCATACACTGATACTCACTCTAAAACCAAACACTAACACATATATAAACACTCTATCTCCTCTCTTCACCATCCTAGCCATCTTCACCCCTGACACTCTAACAGCATGCGCACACACTCATGCTTACACCATACACTAACACACACACTCTAACCCCACATGCCGACACAATAGACTCACACACATTAACACCATATGCTCCTATACACACACACTAACACCATACACACTAACACCATACACACTAACAGTCCTAAAAGGAATGGAATTCTACTCTGAGGTCCATGTTAGGGGCTGTAATCACTAGAATTTGTGGGAAAGTTAAAAAAAATTAACCCACCCGACACCACTGTCCATTACGAAGGGCAAACCTGAGTGATGGGCTGAAAGGGTCCCTATATAATGTATAATAAATAACCAATTGGCTTGGCCCCAATCTTTGCACAATATAAACATTTTCTCTTGCGGTTTGGGGTCTTCTCGATATAGGGTCCCGTATATTTTGTAAGCATACCTTATTCCTTTTAAAAATATAATTCCTAATATTTGGTAGCCCTTATACATCGCTAGCATTGCTGCGTATGCAAATGAGCTACTCCCCATTGCAGAACTTCATTTGCATATCGGGTCTTGCTAAAGTCAACGAGGGAATCAACCGTCTCCTAGAGCTGTCTGAGTGACAGTTTCCCTTTAACATTTTATTAGCTGTTGAAAAACAGGATAGTTTTTTTTTTGTAATTGTATATAAGATAACAGGTCTCGGAGTCCAAAACAACACGGCTGAACTCTGGAACGTTTCCAGATCAAATTCATGTTACCAAAAAAGATCAATAAAAAGAACGGAGAAGTGAATTTTGCTTGAAACGGCTATTCCGAGAGTCCCGCTGAAAATCCATTGTGTCTCGTGCTGAATGGAGCACTTTTGTGTTGACGGCTGTACCCTTGTGAATTGGTAATTTGGGGAGTCTAAAAGAGAAATAGACAATTTGCCACGATAAAATAAAATAAAAATTCCCCTTTTTTTAGCTGTCTTTTTTTTTAAAGTCACAAAAAAAATGTAGACACATTTTCAGTAAATTCTCCCCAGTTATTGTTCTGTGTCGGCATCAAGAGCTTAACTAACTGATAAAGGTATAGAAGCTGTCTGCCTTTCTCCCGTCTTAAAGAAGGTGCCTCGCAAGACAAAGAAAGGGCGCGCGATAGTCACCCGGGGCATAACAGAGAGCTGGAGTACTGGATGGAGGATCTAAGACAGCTTCACGGATGGGGGCTTCAGAAGTTTCTTTGAGACTTGAAATATTAGCCCAAGTGACCATAATGCTTCTTGGAATTCGGACATGTGACCAATGGTGGGTTTCAAACCTGGTGTTACTCCACGTCCATTGCATCGGCACATGAGATGAGTGCCGGGCTGGTTGAGTGGACTTTAAGTGAGAGGGGTTGAGATTTAGGTGTTCCTACCCACCATTGTAATCCCTTCCCAGAACGTTGTCAATCGGATTTCCAACCCAAAGCATCTACAGTGAAACCAGATGTTCCAGATGTCACAACCACATTGCTGCCAGATGTGCTCTGTGTTGGTCTTCACGCCTATAGACATGCTAAGTCTTCATACCATGACGGCCATGAGTTACGACCCTGCCAGATATACCCTGGACATGCTGACCCCGGAGACCAGTAGTTGTCCCGGTTGAAGATTGTCTCTTGGCCATCCTTGGGTTCCTGCGTTGAGTTGCTGACCCTGTTTCAAATACTCCAGAATGACATATACCTTCTCGCTGTGGTCTCTCAACCAGATCTCCGGCTTTGCCCACTAGTGGCTGGGTTCTTTTTTGGGGCACAGCCCCCCCCACTTTGTAACATTGTTTCTGTAGGGTTTTAGATACCCCATGTGATGGTTACCAGTAAACTACCAACCTGAGGACCCAACCTGGGGACACAGTAGCAACTGGACCACCTTCTTGTATTCTTGTGGACCATGAGGCCTAACGAGCTGTCTTTGTTGTATCAAAGACGGCAATTAATTACTTTTTATTAAAAAAAAAACACATTTAAAAAAACAAAACAAAACAAAAGCAGGCATTTAGAATATATATATTATATGTAGCTGTGTTATTATTTACTTTTTTTTTCTTTCGACACAGTTGACACATACCGTCTCTGCCAGGGCAACCGTCAACAGATTTCGTTACCATGGAAAAACGAAAAATATGTGTTTTTTTTTTTTTTTTTTGCTGTTAATAGCAGGGAGGAAGATTGTGTTATAAATATTCATACAGATCCACGCGGTTCTGTTATGCTTTAGACGTTAACTCCCAAATCTACCACGGGGGCCTTACAGCGCATCGAGTCCCACTCACCAAGTGGCCGGGGAGTGTGTTAATTGCAGGTTTCCATGCATTGAAGCCCCCCATGCATGTTTCCATGCGCCGTGACATCAGCGCAGAACCCCTGCTTGGGAATATTTTTTTATTTTTTTGGCAGGAGAGTCCGCGGGGTAGAAAGTTCTTCTTTTTCTTGGGTTTTCTTGGGTAAAAGCAAACCTTTTTTTTACTATAAAACCCAACACCAGCCCCTGACTGGCCACCTGCAGACCCGGCGGATGCCCCCGGGGGGCCGCTTACTTATCAGCGAGCAGCGGACTGGGTGCTGCACCGTGCTATAGGAGGCGAGATCTATGCACAGGGTGGTTGATATCCCTGCTTGAGATAAGTTTTTTCTTTGAATAATGACAAGTCAAGGTTTCCATGACGACTGGTATTAGAGCCATTTGGGTAACACGTTTGGCGAGTCACTGCATCGAACCTTCACAATGGGCTACTAAAGGGTTAATATATTTCAAGAGTCTCAGGGTTGTGGGCCTCAGGCGGCTGCCAGGTTTGGCCCGGATGAACTGCTTCTCCAGGTCCGGGTCTGCTTTAGAGCAGCCTTTTTTTGTGTGTGTGTCTATGGCAACAACCTATCAGCGACTGCTTTTGCGTCACGTGACAATTAAGCATTCCCTGAAAAATGATGAATCATGCAAAACCTTACGTGACCAAATCGTTATTTCAACAAAGCTCTTGTAAACTTTCAGACCAAAATACTCTCCGTTGCATTGCTAAAATGTAATTAAAAAACAAACAAAACACATAAAAGATGTATATTAATAATAAATACGTAGTGCCGCCAGGTTTGGCTTCCGTCAATGTGTTTCGGGGGCGGGGGGGGTCCTGGTAGGCGTTTTGGAGTCTGACATTACTCCCGGTACTCATAATCTCAAACAATAAAAGAAAAAACAAGCAAAACATAAAAATTTACCCTGACTATATGCATAAATAAGTGGGTATAGATTTTTCTGTACACGGCTTTATTGTTGAAATATAACCGTTGGGATCCATTAATTATATCCCTGGAAAGAAAACAAAAGTATTATACCCACAATTTATGCCGGCGCAAAAAAAAAAAAAAAATATATGATTTGAGTTTATTCCGAAATGTATTTTCAGGTATAACTATGTTAAAAATTCCCCCCCGCGGAACCCATTACGCTTTCGGCCAAATTATCCCCTTGCTATTAACCCATTCACTGCCCGCGGAGAGAAAAGCCGCGTGTTTTTGGAACGCCGTGTAATCCTCTCGGAGTGAAACGCCGTTTAAGATGTCACTTTTTTTATAAATCTGGTATCGTTTGAATTTTTTTTTTTTTTTTTTTTTACCCAAAGTGGTCTCTGCTGGGTGGAAAAATCCACGGCGCGGCGCTGAAGGTGCGATGTGTAATTATAGTATGAAATAAGAATGCTAGCTGACAAATGACATATATTTATTGGTTTGATGCTTAAAATGCAAGCTTTCAAAAGCTATTCACCGTCTTCATTCAGACTCGGGCGCTGGTATCATTTCACAAACCCCTAACCATGAACTGCTTACAATGAATAAGCTCCAGCCTTTATTCCATATATATATATATATATATATATACACACACACATATACACACGCACACATACACTCACACACACATACACTCACGCAAACACATGCACTACCTTTGGAAAGTATTGGGGTCACTTAAAAACTTCCTTGTTTTTGAAAGAAAAGTACATTTTGACATGAAAAATGAAATGGATCAGAAATCCAGCACAGACGGGGTTAATGTTGTAAATGACTATTGTAGCTGCAAACGGCTGATTTTTAATGGAATCTCTTCATAGGGGCTCATCAATATTTATCACTCCCATCACTCCTGTGTTCCAATGGCCCTTTATCACTCCCATCACTCCTGTGCTCCAATGGCCCTTTATCACTCCCATCACTCCTGTGTTCCAGTGGCCCTTTATCACTCCCATCACTCCTGTGTCCCAATGGCCCTTTATCACTCCCATCACTCCTGTGTTCCGATGGCCCTTTATCCCTCCCATCACTCCTGTGTTCCAATGGCCCTTTATCACTCCCATCACTCCTGTGTCCCAATGGCCCTTTATCACTCCCATCACTCCTGTGTTCCAATGGTCCTTTTTCACTCCCATCACTCCTGTGTTCCGATGGCCCTTTATCACTCCCATCACTCCTGTGTCCCAATGGCCCTTTATCACTCCCATCACTCCTGTGTTCCAATGGCCCTTTATCACTCCCATCACTCCTGTGTTCCAATGGTCCTTTTTGAGTGACCCCAAACTTTTGAATGGTAGTGTATATATATATATATATATATATATATATATATATGTATTCTGAAAGCCTCCAAGAGAAAACCAACAGGGCACCGTTATACTGATTTTTATCAATGACACAATCATAAAATTAACCCTTTAATGCCTTTACAAGTGTGCACTTAAGTGTTCAATAGACCGGTTCCTCAATTTTACGCTAATTATAGTTTTGGCTTTTTAAAAATAATGAAATAAAAATTCATAAGTATTCATAGCAGATTAAGGAGACTCGGGGAGGAATCTTTCCTGAAATTCAATGTTTCTGCTCTGCTAAGCTTGTAACTACCGTATATTATTGTCTGGTGATGTATTACACAGGACTGGGCTAAATTACGCTGAATTTGGTGTTCGTTGCAAAAACGTTGTGCGCTGATCACCAGGGCTGGTGTTGCGTTCCAGGCACCCCAAGGACTAAGTCCGTTTGTACCCCAAAATGTCTGGGTTTTTTCCCTGATCTAAAGTAATAAAGCATAACATGGGTGGGGCTCAGTGAGAGAGGGGTGTGGCTTTAAGCCCCTCCTCTTTTGACGCCTTCTGTATAAAACCACCGTACGGAAAATGTTCAACAAACACAGAAAAACTTTATTAAACGCTCAGAAGTAAAACTAATGAAATAGATGTATTTCCAGTCATTTTTTTCATTATTTAATGCAAGAAATGTTACATTTAATCAAATTTTATTTTGTAAAAATATTATTTAGCACCATTTCAATTTCTTATTGAAAGGAGGATTCATGGGTTATGTAAGTGTTAAAAACCACACAAACTTGATTTTAAACATCTGTTCTATATGCTTTGCTTCGGTAACAATCGGGTTAGAATGTTAGGTATTCCATAGAATGTATCATTTTGTGGTCAAGCGCCTACATTACACATATTTATAGTTATTTAAGCGTTAGCGGCTCGTGATTACTATTCGATGATATACAACAGGGCACCGGCCGGCGTCGGCACCTAAAACGTCTCACCGACGCACGCGGTTCCATTCTAACACCCTGCCGAACCCTAGGGCTCTGAATCACACGTGGAGGTGCTTAACGCAGACGTGTTATATGCCTATAAGCCCCGGAGACGGATCGTATCTGAGAGTAGCTCCAGCTTCATTGTCTTCTGGAAACGTCGCTCTTTTTTTAACCATCGTTTGTCCGATCTTTTTCCATCGACCCCCCCCCACCACCACCAACCCAAACTCCGAGCCTTTCAGCTAAACGCTCCCGATTCTCCGTGAAAGCTGTCCTTGCTTGATCTCGCCTGTCAGCAGCTGTTGACAAAGCAAAACCAGACTGAAATCGGTTCTGTCATTTGCCCTGTCCCTCCATTCCCCCCCCACCCCCTGCCCATCGTGGCCCTTATTCGCTTCCATTAGCGCCGCGGTGTTATGAGTACATGTCAAGGTAAGCTGCCTCCTAAACCGCGCGTCAGTCGAGGAACTTATAGGCAATGATGGTTGGACGGCATCCAACTGCTTGTGTCTCATTTTAACCCCGCAGCCAAAATGCTCTGCTCGTTTTCAAGCGGTGCCAGGTATCCAGCCGGAGCAACACAACGCACAGCGATAAGCAATATCCAGATGAAAAGGCAAAATATGCTCCCCCCCCCGCGTTGTATTAAAGAGGAATCATTTCTAGCTCCCGGTGGTTTATAGAATGTTTGTGATGATAACGGAGTCACTGTATAGTCAGAATAACGGCGACGATGGAAGGTAGCCCTCCAATTGCCGTAATTGCCAGATACAAAGGAAGAAGGATTAGTGAGTCCCTGCCACTGACCACAAATCACGTCTTAAATCACCAAACACCGAGAAGACAGGGAGATGTCCCGACGTTCTCCGATAAATCCAGTCCGACGTTGGCCAAGTTTGAGAAGAAACACAATAGAGAGTTGTGGTTAAGAAAATGGGAGCCGTGGGAACCCAAAACTATATTTATTAAAAGGAGAACAAAAAAAAATATTCCCTAGTCCAAGACCAATCATTTTCTCGCTGGGTTTTTCAACCGGTTTTGTAGAGGTCTTCTAGTTGAGTAACTCGGATGAATGGCCACCACCCGGCTGGAAGATGTACGTCTCGCGGGTAGAAATTGGAAATGATTCTTTTGATAAGTGATTCATAGAAATCTCACACGGAGAGCGAGGAAGATGCCAGAACTGGATTTCGTGTTTAGAAGCGAGGGGAAAGGGAAAAAAAATGTCAGACATGATTGGTTTTTTTACGCAGAGCGTGGTGGTTACCTGGATGGATCTGCCGAGGGAGGTAACACGAGGAAGACTAGATCTCAACGGGGAAGTCCTGAAAATGTACATAGGAAGCTTGAAGTTGGGTAAGGAGTGGGATCGTAATGGAGGAGAACATATTTTCCATTAAAATATTGATCTGTTTCAACAAAATGTGGTTTCCTTCTCTGGTGTTCGGAAGAGTAGACCTTAATGGTTATTGAGCTGTTGATATGAAATGTCAGAGGCTGGAATCCGGTATTCTGACAACACAATGTTAGGTAAAAACCACAATATGGGCGTGGAAGAGCCCCAAATACAAGTCGCGGTCAACGACCCCAATTTTTAGCCCCATTTGCCTTTTGTTTACACCATGGCATAGCAGCCAACAGTCCTGATTTTGTCCGCATACCCAACAGCTATCTAACTCTCTTCTTCTCCGTCAAGGAAAGGTATACATATCTTTGCCATCAGAAAATGATTTTATGTCCCCCTTTTTTACCCCGTCAGCTCTGCCTAATCCATGTCTGGCAATAAAAATAGCTAACGCGAGCTAATTAAACGATTAATGACTACGTGAATCTGAAGATATTTCTACTTCTATAAACGGGAAGAAAATATTCCCTTTATGTTTCGCTAAGTAGCACAAGAAAACTCGTCTTGGCACTGCTAATATCTATTTATACACAAAAATAAAAGTTCAGTTCTTATTTTTGAATCAAATGAAGTATATGATGCAAAAAATAATATTTAAAAAATAATAAAAAATAAAAAATATTGCAAATTAATTAAAATGCACAAAAAATAAAGTCCAAATATAAAATCCATTTTTTTTAAAATGAATTAATCCCCATTAATTTGAAATCCTAATTAATTAATTTGATTTGATCCCCCCGAGCTACAGTATATTTACTTAAAGTATATTTTTTTACTATTAATTTAATATTCTAAGTTTTATTTTATTTTTTTTCCTTTCAATGGTATAAGATTTCAGCTTTTACGGGGGAGGGGAGGCGCTCGTATAGATTAGTCAGTTTAATTAGAAAGGATTTTTACTGCTTAGAATGTGACTGCATGGTATAGGTAAGGGAAACAGTTATGTGGAAATGTTGAAAGTCAACTAAATGTCACAAGTCGTCGTAAAACCAATTAGATGCACGGCTTTAGTGGATCAGGTTATATCAAATAATGCAAATATCACCATATCCGATATTAAAGAAAGGAGGGATGTCCTGGAGAATAGGATATGGTCGTATTTCAGGAAAAAAAATAGCAGAGTTTAACCAAAAAGCTGTATTCTCTCAGGGTTTTATTTCAGAAAATCAATTGGCAAAATTGTGCATAAAAGGTATGTTGGATTTGTACTCATTTTAATTTTACCTCAATTTGACGATTTAGTTTAATTGTACGAATGTCCCGAAATGAGGAGGGACCGGAACGAAGCTATCGAAAAAGAGCGGAAAGCTCAGAATTTTCGTTTGCAGGATGTTGTTGCTTTTTCACTCGTGTGATGCTGCCCCCTACAGGCCTTCTGGAGCGCTTCTGCAAAAAGGCGGAGCCTCCATGCACACCCTCACCCCCGATTGGCAGAGCAGGGAGACTCACCACGGGGCACTCACCACGGGGACAGCCTCTTCCCTGCTCCGCCAATCAGGGGGAGAGGGTGTGCACGGAGGCTCCGCCCATTTGCAGAAGTGCTCCAGAAGGCCTATATATACATTACACATAAAGCAATGACTTGTTAAGTACAGGACAAGAAAATTACCCCATCCGTGGCATTTAATTTAAACACCCTTACCAATGACTTTTTCTTTTCCAGAAGTTTTTTAAGCGCAGATTAAAATTATTTTATTGGCTGCCGCCTGGGTCCTGCTCTGTAAGGAGGTTTAAATGGGTTTTTGTCTTAAGTCTTTGTTATTATACAGCAGAATATTCCACTTCTTTTTGTAGATGTTAATGAAAACCCAAAAAACTAGTAATTAGGTCTGCAGGTACAACGCTTACTGTACTCCATTAGATGTTTGTTGCAGAATCAGCCCAGTGCAGCACTAGGAACGTTATTACTGAAGCGATGTATCCGGATCACTCACATAGGAGCCATTTACCGTCTGTTTCCAACTAAGTCAAAATGTGTACGAGCCTCCATCGAAGGGAGGTCCGCTGCGTGGAATATGGTGTGGCTCACAGGTAAGGTTTCAGGCAAGCTCGGCTTGGCTCATATGCAATTCGACGAGCCAAGTATGGTCTCCAGGTCCATCCCAGCTAGGTCCACCTGCCTCTAGACAATGGTGTCATTTCTATGTCTTTTTTCCCCAGAAATATCGTTATCTAGCGATGGTTGGCAAAAGAGAGCTACCTTTAAAGTTCTGACCTGAGCCTCCGGTGGAAGCCCATCTGCCCGTTTTTGGTGAAACTGGTGGTCACAAACTTATTTGAAGGTCACACGTGTGATCTCCTCCGCCAAATCCAAACAAAACGTGCGTCTCATTGAAAATTTGGGTCCCGATAAATCACACGTCACAACGTTTCCAGTAAAAGCCAGGCTATCGAGGTCCTTTCTTGAGGACCCTGCCCGTAATCCTGCCATCTAACCTTATGGCGATTTCGTACAAAGCTCCTGGCAAGAATGGTGGGTTTCGGAGCTTCCAACGCACAAATTTGAAAATGATATTAACCCATGATAAGAAAAGGGCCGTTCTCATGCGATCTCACAATCGATTAGATGAGAATGAATGTAATGGACCTACGTGTAAAAATCACCGATTACACTTCTGCTTCATCCTCCAGTAACTGTTTCAAAATGAAGCCATGCAAGTTACATTCGGGAGGAGATTGCTGCCCGGATCGCTCACACGAGACGCTATGAATGGTTTGCCTCTAAACGATGCACCAATAGACCAATGTCTCATGATTCAGCGTTTCCCTCTGTAATTTACATTCACGCACATTAAATGCAGCACGGGGCAGAACCGCGGCGCGGGAAAAGGCTCCTATCAGCCTTCGCCGATCTCGCGGGGAGGCTACCATAAAATAATTTATCATTCTATCTGATGTGATAAGGAGTTCTGCTTACATGTTCTTTAAAACGCAGCCCGCTCCTTAACTCTTACCACTCCAGAAGAAATCGACGCCATCTGGTAATGAAACTATTAAGTGTTCTTGCTGCCAAGAAAGCATGTAAGACTTTTTTTTTTAAATTATCTGTTATCTGATAATAGAAAGTTGCGCAGAAGAACTGGAATACTCACTTGGCCGGTGCGTAATTTCTACAGGAGTTTAAAGGTTTCCCCTTTGATGTACATTAAAAAACATACCTATCCTGGCATTAGAATTAGAGGTAGAGATACAGACTACGGTTCCTCAGCTAAATGTGCGGAATTAATGGCCCATTGTGGGACATTCTGGGTCAAAACTCAATGTTTCTGAAACCTTACAGAGCATTTCTTGTTAAAGCCAGAAAAATAGGGGGTGAAAATGTTTTGGGCAGATGAGTCTTATAAATGGACGCCCCTGACCTCATATGCACTTTAATGTTGGCTTGAGTGAAGTTTCCGAGGGATCTAACTAGGCCCCCTCCCCCATGCCCATGCGTTTCCTTTAATTTTTGATTTTTTAATAATTTAGGTTTACTTTCTTGCCAGTAATGGAGAATACTAGGTGTTTTTGATAAAATGGATAGTCCTTGAAGTTTATTAAATACCCTGTTGGGTATACTGGAAATCTCAGTGATGAACCTTGGTTTTGGACGTATCTTCACTTGGATGAGAACCTTTTAATAATATTATTGTTTCAATATGAATTAAATGGACCGCAGAGTCTGTCCAGAAGAAGGAGTAATCCTTCTATAAAAAAACATCTTCATTTTATCTCGCTTCCTCTTATCTTGGAAGATGAGACCCAGAGTCATTGTCAATATGTGGTCCACAAGTCTTCTACGTAAGGTATGGAGTGAAGGATGATCAGAAGGAGAAACCAGGAGGACAGAGGCTGAAAGCCAGAATTCCCGGGTATGATGATTAGTGGAATTTGGAATGGGTAAGAAAACTGAACGATCCGAACGAGCTAATGGGGAGATCCTGAAATCCCCCGCTGCCCAGAACCCACTTTGACGACCAAATGGGTTAATGGAAAGCGACCAGGATTAGCCATGTCAGGGCTGGGATAAGAGATAAGGTGTGAGGCTTAACTCTCAAGCACCTGCGACAAATATGGGACCACCTCGGATAATGAGAATAAAAATAAAACAAAAAAATAAAAAAAATAAAAATAAAATAAAAAATGTAATCTATAAATTGTTCCTAAAAAAGGATACAAATGTAAAAAAAGTGGATCATACCATGTGTCCTCTTACCAAATAAAATAATTTACAGAGAGAATATTATCTCCAAGCACCTGGATAGATTCTGCAGCTGTGGCTCCTAAATTTTTTATGGTTGGTATCCAACTTTTTGTGCTTTTTTTTTAGAATCTTAATCAATAAATACTGTCAAAGATGCGCATGCGTGTGTGTGTACATGTACATGCGTGTGCTATGCAAACAGTAATATGTGGTTCCGGTGAGCATATTCAAGAGCTGGATAAAAAGCAATTCTGCCGCAAAATGAGAAAAGTTGTGCAGTCACCATAGCAACCGATAAACTCTTCCTGCTGATTACTCCAAAAACAGCCTTTCTACGTACCCAGCATATTTAGAATCATGCAGCAGATTTATAAACGTGGAGCAATCGCCATGGAAACAAGATGAACGCGCGCGCTATTTGCTCCACATCGACGTATTTGCATCGGAAGAGCTATTAATCAATAGAAAACAGAGTAGAAAAATCCTATAATTAGATACAAAAAAAAAAAAAAATTGGAGTCAAAGGACGGATTTGCGGATATTTATCAAGGACATGTTTGCTAATCATTAAAAGATGATTATAAAGATGGCAGGTAGCACTTAGGGGTTCGGAGGGATGAGTAATGCATTTCGGTAATAGGCTTCTCAATTATCTGGCAATTTAGTCCCATTTGTTTATTTTGGAGGTATAATTTCTCTTTAATAACTCAACCTTTCATTAGGACCATGAGTGATTGGCAATCCAGGGATGAAGGAGGCTTGATTGGTGGGGTGGGGGGGACGTATAAGCAAAAAATTATTTTTTTGGGGGGGGGACTTTGGAAATATATGACATTTTAGACTAATATGTCTGTAGCTGACAATTCTATGAGACCTTTTGCTGTAACAGTTACTTGATCACATCCCAGTACTGCCCCCTACCCGTTCCCTGCTGCCTTCTCTCTTTCAAAATCCATCTTTTCAGAAAGGCAGAAGAACAGTGACTGGGACAGGCAGAGCTGGGGTGATGGAGACATCTCTCTGTGTGTGTCTATCCTAGCAGTCTCTTTGGGAAGGTAAGAGGTCTTGATTGCCTCTATTGCCCCCTGTCTCTTCTTCTTCTTCATCATCTTCCCCTGGCTGTGTCCCTGTCACTCCTCTCTTGGTGTCTGTATGGGGTAAATGCAGAGCTGTTCACTGCCTGCTCTGTGCAGATGCAGCAGAGTTATGTATAGGGGGGGGGTGTAGAGGAACAGTCTATATTGGAGGTATTTTTTTGGTGTTTTGGTTTTTTTTTGCCTTTTTTTTTTTACAGGAGCAGATCTGTGGGGGCTGCAGAACTGTGCATGAGCTCTCATTGCTGCTCATTAGAGAAAAGCAGATTAAAGATTTGTGAATTAACAGCTGAGGCTGCTTTAGACAGATTATACAGGAGGAAGGTAGAAAAAAAAAAGAAGAAGTTGATGCAGGAGGGTAGAGGTGTGTGGATAAGCAGAAAGGAGAGGAAAGGGGGTCAAGGAAGGAAGGAAGGAGAAAGGGGTATAGAGATATAGGACAGGAGGGGAGAGGAGACAGGCTGGGAATGGGAAGGATGGAGAGAAGGTGGGCAGTGAGGGTGAAGGTGTAGAGAGGGGGTACAGCATCTGATACAGCACAGCCAGTCTCTGCCCAGGTACAGCCTCAGGATTCTGGATTCTTACTGCAAATTCTAGAGTTGGAACCACAGCAGCTCTGCATGGGAGCATGATAGAGTCAGGTGAGTCCTGGCAGGGAACTCAGCAGAGAGCTGGGGGTGAAGGCTGTCTGTCTGTCAGTGCCCAGCTGCTGTCTGTCTGGATATGGCTTACTTACTGGCTGTGCATTACTTGTCTATAGCTTGTTAATGATCCATGGATTGATTACCTGTCATCTGCTCTAGATATAGCCTGGTATCTGTCTCCTGTCTATAACTATTCCCTATGTATCATGTGTGTGTATAGCATATGCCTGTCTAATTCAGCCAATCATTCATCTCTCTATATCTATCATCTATCTATATATCTGTCTCATCCTGCATATGTTAATATGTGCACCTTGCCATATGAAGCTCTTGTTTGCTGGGTTTGATGTATGCCAGGCACCTTGCAAGTATCTGTAAGAGGCTATTATAATGATATATGGACTTGGCTGGAACACTATATTCAATATATGGGCTTTATGATTACTGGAAATATACGATATTCTCTAAAACGGTATATTGACTGCCACGTTCTCATTACTGGGTTATATGGTGTGCTGTGGTGCTTTGAATTGACCTGGCTTCTGAACATTATTTTTTATTTATATTATATATTATTTATCATAATATGTCAATTATTTATCAATATTTATAGTGGAAAGAATAAACAGACTTTTTTCCAGACTTAATTGAGTGTGATATGATATATATATATATATAATGTATATATATATATACATTATATATATATATATAATGTATATATGTATATATATATATATATATAATGTATATATATATGTATATACACACACACACACACACACATATATATACCTATATATACATTATATATATGTACTATAAATACTATATATACTAGATATATATGTATGTAAGAAAGCTAAAATTATAATAATAATATTATATATATTTTTATAGTTAGAGAGAAAATGCAATTTGTTGTCACAATGTAGCAACACATAACAATTATGGGAAGAAGTACGTTGTACAATCATCCTCAAACTAGGCGAGCTGCCAAGGGATGGATACAAGGTGCAGGGGTGTGTGGGGCGTTATACGCCGGGCACCCTTCACCCTATAGGCAGGACGCGGCAGGATTACGAACAATAAAATATTATACACGGTGCATTCCACTCTTTGGGATACGGTATTTCATCAAAGGAGGGGATTTTACGTGTGTGTGCTGACAGTATACATAATAACCGTCCGGAGTCACTGTATGACAAGACGTTATTGTGCATGAATATAGTAGCTGACAATGACGAGTCGTTTATCTGAAGAGAATGTTATTTATACATTGGAACTTCAGCAACTATTCCATATACTATGTGTTATATGTATTTATACAGTATATATATATAAATGTGTGTGTGTCTGTATATACATTAATATATTAGGATTACACTTTAGTATTTAGTGGCCATGGAATATTTCATGTATAGGGTTCACGCTCAGAGTGATATAAAACCAGTGTACGGTAGACGCAGTGATTGATACTCCTGGATTATTGAATGGTATAGACAGCGAGGCAGCATGGTAAAGATGTCTTCTGTGTCAGCAGAACATGGGCAGTGATCGCTGGAAGAACATTGGAGGAACCCCCCAGATGGAAGAGACGGTGCAGGAGAAGTCCCAGGTAAGGAGATGAACGATAGCCCCAGGGCAAATTTTCTTACGAGTTACCACCTAAACTGACTTAGTGGACTTCGGTCACTCGCTCAGTTGCATGTGGTGTAAGATTTGAAGCAAGATGGGTTTCGGGGAGAGACGAAGGGATGATGTCCCTCAACTCTTGCTGGATTCTTCTTAATAGAACGCGCATTGCCAACATGACATGGTAATGAGAACTGGACAGCTCCACCGACATGTCGCGTAAAAGGTCACAACCGCTCAAGTCTTCAGTGATATAACCAGATGCCATTTGTTTTCCAGAAAGAAAGGTGACAAACTATACATGGGTTCCCAAATGCCAGATAAAGCCACGTTAGGCTCATGAGTAAAGCTTGTCACGCTGCCACGTGGTTCACGGCATTAATTGCCTGATTATCTGTTTGTTTAAGAAATCCCCAGAATTTGGCACGCTTCATTTTCTCAAGGATTGCGTTGAGTCTCCGTCTCTAGGATGTTGTAGGTTAATGACGAAGAACTATCAGCTGTAGCCTAGAGATGCCAGCTAAGGTCATTGGATAATATTTTCTCGATTAACGTTTAAACAAATTTACAAAACCAGCTCAGGTTCTCAAAAAATGTTTTGAAATTGCTAGGAGTTTTACAGGGGGCAGAAAAGAAAACCATATTAAGAGGGTAAGGAGAACTCAGCAGTCGTCCCTTGGTCCCTCTAAACAACCACCATGGTCCAGCTCTGGAGGTCTGAGGTCTCTGGAGGTCCAGCTCTGGAGGGCTCCATAAATGCTTTCTCGTAGAGGTCTGCGCACCACCCGCTGTTGGTGATATGGCGTCACATCCCGACACCCAGCATCAGGTGGCATGCAGACCGCGGCAGCTGCTTCCTAACACTCAGGATAAGGTTGCCTGGAGAGAGAGAAGCTCCATGAGGGCCGCAGACCCCACTATGTTTACAGATAGTCCTGTATCCTTTTAAGCAGTGTGTATGACGTATACACGTGTAGTTAGCGTGTGTGGCTTCTAACGCTCTCCCGTGGTGTTATGGGTAAACCTCCAATGGAAAGCAAAAAAGAGGTGACTGGGTAGAGGGAGACCCTCATGATGCACACTCACCATCCCCTACATCTCTCAATTGCAGAGACTTTCAATAAGAGGAAGGTTTTTTAAGACCCTAGGTTTTTTTTGTTAACCAAATATGTTAATTTTGAAGGTGAAGGATGAGTGTCGTTATTAGAAAACAGGGTGAAATAAAGCGAAACGCGTAGCCCCGTTCATCTGGACCGGTTGGGGAGGAGCGGATCTTGCACTCTTGCGATCTGTTTTCCTCCTTTTATTATCTGTCCAAAAACAAAATCTTCAGTTGCGCGATTTGGGATTTCGGGAAGGAACGCAGTATTATCACTCGTGCTTTGCGCCAACCGCACAGCTAGGGAATCATTTGAGCCGTCTGCTTAACTCCGGTGGGAAAACCATCGTCAATATCCATGATCTTAACGAGAACAGCAAGCGAGAAGTTTAAAAGTCTTTTTACACCAAATTAGTTTAAATCCTCTTTTAAAATGGATTGGATTGCTTGGCTGTTAAATTGATTGAAGGTATTATTTAATTCAAAAAAACTGTTCTTTTGTCCCTTGCTACTTTTAAAGTTATAAATGATCACATAGCTCGGTGATTACAGCAATTAGAAGCGACTATGTCTGGAATCACTTTTGATCTTCGAGTATAATACATGGCTTTCGCTACTGGGATGTCCTAGCCCTGGCTCGATAAAGTCCGCCAATCAGCTTTTATACCTAAAAGGCAAAAGAATAAGGCATTCAGGCCACCTTTAGATACTAATTTTTTTTTAAGATAAAAGGAAAAAAGAGATTTAATTGAAATGAGATTTATTACGCCGGAGGTATACCATTGGAGAACTACATTCATGCGTTGCCTTGGCAGACCTCTTCCTCTTAAAGGGTTTGTTGTGGGTGGGGCTGGCCATGCATGGGGTGGGGATAACCGTGCATAGGGGTGGGACTAGCCCCAGGAAAGTGGGTGTGGCCAAATACAGCACCACTGACTTAAGAAGGAAGAAACTGACCCGGAGACTCAGGGAAGCAGGACTTTAGCCCGGAGACTGCGCGTCAAACTATATCTACTATATTCCAATGCAGCATAAATATTCCTAAATTAAATTATTTTGTTAAAAAAAATAATAATAATAAAAAAATAATTAAATTGTGTATTGTCCAAATATTTAAGTTATTCATAGAAATATATACCAACAGGCAACAAAGCTACATAAAGAGTCTTGGTAAAGCCTGACCCCCTAGGTACCCCTCGAGCCGTTATAAAGAGTCCCTCTGCCTCGTGGACTGGTGAGAATTGAAGTGTCTAATCTGTACCTATTCAGCACTTGGCAACTACGATTCCTATCATCTCTAACTCCAAGGCGATTAACTGCGGCTAATGGGATTTGTTCTCAATTGGCCACATTGTCCAAAGATGCATCAGGAGTTGTAAAAAAAAACCAGGGTTTTTAATATACAAAGAATTGGAGGAATTATTGTTGCCGTCATTAGTTACTTAATTACACCTTTTTAATATACTATTTATTAGGCGCTTAATGCTCAAGCTGTACCGTTATTAAGTAAGATAATGCCACGTCTTGAGTACTCCCCAGTGCACTTGTTTAGGGAGTCTGGAAAGTAAATGCTAATTTAGATTTTACCCCTCGACCGCTATAATAATTCCTCTTTATTTCAGTATTGAATTATTTTAGCTTTTTTTTTTCTGTATTTTCTGCCATTCCCTTCTCATTTCTGGAGGAAAAAAAAAAATCAATAAATCTGAGTAATGGGAAAGACGCAGGCTGTATTTCTAATCCTGTGTGTTTTATAGGCTGTTGTGCGGATTAGATGGTTAGCTTTGCGGGGTAACCACACGCCGTTCACAGAACGGGGCGAGAATTGGACATTTGATGACAACGGGCTTCTGACCTTCGGGTGTCTGTGATAAACAGGCGCAGATGCCACTTGCACTAAGAGTGTTGGCCGAGGTTGTCTTTTGGCAAATATCGGATGTATAAATAACCTGCCAAGTTTACACGGCTCACCTTAATCTGTGACGGGGGGCGTGATGAGTGTTGGCAGGTCTAATAAACATATAATCACCATCTAAACCAGTCATACTCAGTATTGTTATATATTTCCTCCATAAATCTGCCTCTAATCCCCTTGCAATGAATAAAAAAGTAAAACTCCTTCGGTAAGCGTGCTGCTCAAGCTTAGCGTGATGGGAGTAGCCATCCAGCAGCGGCTGTTGGCCAGCCTAGGCAATACATTGTAACTTGTTTAAGCATGTCGGCCCACATTATTTGATAAAAGCTTTATATTAAATGGTCTTTTTTAATGTGTTATTTGACATAAAGAGGAATAGAAACAGAGAACCTGCCGGCAGATCGGCCCTATTCGGCCCATCGAGAAATAATAGACAAAACCTACCGTAGGATTCAAGGTAGTTCTAAAAACCGCCGGAGGAGCTGTGTGCTGGCAGATCGCTCGGCAGCAGTCACCCTAACAGCTCAAATGGCCAGAGAGGGGCACTTTTAGTTTAGGGGGCGTGGTTAGGGGTGTGGTTGGGGTGGAGCTTCACCAAGACTTTTAATGTGCTTTTGTGCTTTGTGTAACTGAGTGGGGCATTTAGAAGAAGAAGAATGGGTTTTACTTACACAGTTTAATGTATTAACCCATTTCCTGCTGATTCTATACACATTATTGGGGTCTGTAGATACCTTGTGATACCCTCATACTCAGCAAACATTCTTAGATGCTAGAAAAGAGGGGCATCAGGGGAGGAAAAAGGGACACATCGAGTTAGGTTGTCGTTCGAATTGGGACGACGGCCTGTCGTTCGAATTGGGGCAAATTGGGTGTGGGGGGGCAAGAGATCACCTGGTTTCATTGAACCTCGACGCTAGTCTGACCTTAATTGTTTTTTCCCCTTTCCTGGGTCTCCCATCTTGCCCGTGTTCCCTACTGCCCCGTAAAAATCGGAACAGTGGAGCAGTACCTAAAAATCCAGGACTGTTGGTAGGTATGGCAGACTAAAGAGGGACACTTAGCAGATGTGTTGCAGAAGCAGGCAGGGGGAGTCCATTACCTGAGTGAAGCACATTGCGAGCTGTCTCTTTGGGAGTCAGCGGGAGTTTTCAGCAGAAGCCGTGCGTTTCGGAGGTAGGCAGCTTGATTAGCCTGTCACTTTTAAGAGCACCGAACATCGGAATAATAACGCAGTAACCTCCATTGTGTGTTTAAACCTTTCACGGAGACAGACACCTTAATTCTCTTTGGCAATTAGGAACCGACAGTGGTTGCTAGGAGTGAAAGAGTTAACAGGATGACATCTCAGTCAAAACAGAAGTGCATGAATTAACACTTTGTCGATACAAGGAACGTATTTCATTCCTTTTCATTTTTTTTATTACAACATTTCTTTCAAAATTGTGATTTGCTCTTTTTGTGATATTATTATTAGTAGTAGTAGTACTTTTATTGTTGTTGTTGTTATTAATATATTATTATTATAATTATGATTTATTTCCCTGGTAACCAGGAACACATTATGTTAAAACCTTGGTGTAAAGTGGTGAACGGAGTAATCAGTCGAACATTCCATTGGTTGTCAAGGTAACTTCGCCACATTTACACCAAAATTGGTTTGCGATGGCAATAAAATTTCATTTATTTATTGGATATTTCGCTTTTAATTCTTTAAAATGTTGGATATTAGTTAAAAAAAAAAAACAACAACAATGGGAGCATTGAAAGCAATTCAGATGCCAAGTGTTAAAAATATAACTATCAATGAGAACATTCCAGAATCTAAAACTCATCAGAGGCGTAAAGGTAACGTATGGAATTTTTTCTCTCCTGAGATGGTGGTTAATATATAAAACAGTCTCCCAGCAGAGGTGGTAGAGGCGGATGCCGCAGCTTAATTGACATGTGTGTACCCCAAATTCTTTGCATCCTGGGGTACCGCTCTTATATACAGAAGGCTTACTGCATATTCAGTTGTTTTGCGAGTCACTTTGTCTCTGTGAAGCTTTTTATGGTCAATCAAATCTGGATTCCAGGTCTTGACTGTTAATAAAAGCTGGCTTTGAGTTAAGAAACCGGAGTTTTAGCAGAGATAACCATTTAATATCGGTTCTTTTAAAAAAAGATATATAAATCATATTATTTGTGCGAATAACATGCAATTTGGATGCTCTGGTTGGAGGCGCATGAACCGTCAAAAAGCCTCTTTACTAAACCTCTTAGAATTTATTTCAAAAAGGGTTTATGTGGTTTTTGCGCATTAAAGGGCAATGACATTTTGGGGGGGGGGACATAGTTTCGGGTGCATGTTCGGGTGCAAAAATGGAATAAAAATCCATTTTGGCCATTAAAACGACATGAGATCCCTTACAAAAAATTACTGCAGTTTTTCTGAAGTAATACTGCAGTTTTTTGGACATGAAAAAACTGCAATACTGCACTTTTACTGCAGTTTTACTGCACATTTACTGCGCTTTTTTGTTTTATATTGCAAACCTACAGTTGTACTTCAATGTACTGCAGCTTTATTGCATTTGTACTTCCGTACAAAAATAACTGCAGTAAAACTGCAGTACAGTGAAGTACAAATGCAGTAAAACTGCAGTAAATGTGCAGTAATACTGCAGTAAAAGTGCAGTATTGCAGTTTTTTCATGTCCAAAAAACTGCAGTATTACTTCAGAAAAACTGCAGTAATTTTTTCGTAAGGGATAGATCAGAAATCCAGCGCAGGCGGGGTTAATGTTGTAAATGACCATTGTAGCTGGAAACGGCTGATTTTTAATGGAAAATGTATAATAATGTGATGAAAATATAGGCATTTTGGTGATCGTGCCCTTGCAGTAGATTTATTAATCAGCCCCATAGTGTGCATGGATGCAATGAAATGTTTCTAGAGAACTCTAAGACTCGGGCGACCCGAAAATATAGGCGTAGGACTAGCCAAACGGCTATAGCCGAAAAATTCTTTCATCCACAGGCCTGGTCTACGTAATTAAAACATGCGCTGGGTATAATTGGAAGGGTATGAAAGGGGTTGTTGGCCTGGGGGTACTTACTTTTCATTCAAGGACCACCGTTGGTTACGAGCAGGTGTTAGTGTTGGGCTCCTGCCTTTAGAGAGATGGAGTTTGGGGGGTCAGGTGAGCCCGTCTGTGGTGGGGGCAACCTAGACCTGTGGTTCATTGGCGCTAGCACTATGGAAAGGGACCAACCCTTCGGTTGGCGTTTGGTTACTGCCGAGGATGAGGCCCACGTTCTCTGTGTGTTTTATTTCAACGCCATGTTGTAAAACCCGGGAACGCTCTGGGTCTGGAGGGAAATCGCCTCTTTTCCGGGTCACTGCGGTGAAACATCGGGTGTGTGAGGGGCGTTGCGGCACAACCCACTCCCCACCCACTTCCCCACCAAAAAATGGCAAGTTCCCCACGATGTAATGGGGACCGCCCATAACGTCAGCAGGACCACCCACTGACCCCATGGGACCACCCACTGATGCCATAGGATCATCCAGTGATTCCATAGGACCACCCACTGATGCCACGGGACTGCCACTGATGCCGCAGGACAATCCATCCCGCAAGGGGGGCTCTGTGCGTTAAATTTTCAGGGGCAGCCCGGCCAATTTTGTTCTAGGACTCTACAGCACTACAGAATATGTTACCGCTTAATAAAAAAAAAGAACAATAAATAATATTTTTTTCACAAAGAAAAGACGTGTTTTGGGACTAAGGGAGGGTATTGAGCCTTTTTTTATATATATAACATAATATTAAATAACAAGAAATGCATGACTTACCTTGCGGCGTTTAGGACTCGATGACTTTGGAACGTCTGCGTCCTCGCAAGATTTCCCTCGATGAAATCCTCATTGATAATGCAGCCGAAAAAATGCAAACAAAGCAGCCCCCGTACCGCAATCCTAACTTTACACCCCGGACCAGA
This sequence comes from Spea bombifrons, assembly GCF_027358695.1. Lineage (NCBI taxonomy): Eukaryota > Metazoa > Chordata > Amphibia > Anura > Pelobatidae > Spea > Spea bombifrons. The sequence continues at coordinate 5,271,281 of NC_071094.1, forward strand.
CGTCCCGAAGGGTTAAATATATTAAAACCGTACCCAATATGTAAATATAAAATATTCCCTTTATCCCCCCCCCCTTCCCCGACACACAGAGAAAGCCAATGAGACGTCTAACAAGATTCTGTGCTTTTTGGTATTAGAAACAGAGTTATTTTATTTCTCCCGCATTAATTGAATGAAATATATTTATTCGATTGGAAGGAAAGCAATAAATCTGATTTTTTTTCGCGGAATATTATTACTCCTGTCGTTTAATATACTCTTATTGTCTGCGCCCGGGATAATGGATTCTTGAATAGTATATTAATATGTCGGTGGCGTGTAAAAAAAAATATCAGCGTTTCACCTATATTTTAATAAAATGCCCCCTTGTCTGTTGAGTTATTTATTGACGTTTTGTCCCGTCTACCCATTGTACAGCGCTACGGAATTTGATGGCGCTATAAAAAACAATAAATGATAATAATAAAAAAGCGATGCTGGTGCAAAGTTTTAAAATGGGTGTTGTCGCCATAGCAACGGGTGGAATGCTGCGTCTGGTTTGGGAAATTCTTGTTCTGGTTGCCACGGTGATAAGACGCCGTTCGAACATTCTGAGGTCCTAGAGAAAGAAGGACATCGGGGGGGGGTGGGGGGGTGGAGAGATGAGGGACGCAAGGATTTGGGCCTATTAAAGAATTCGAATAATAGTCTGCTAAGGATTATAGGGGTTATATTTCAGTAACAGCCGAGCATCCGTATTAAAAGCTATCACTGTTGACTTTGATGGGGGTCGCAACCCCCCGGAATGCACATGTGGCGTTTGCCGCTGTTCCCTTGACGACAGCTCCCGGGGATCTGTGCCTTTTTTGCTTGGCGAGGCGAGAGTTTGGAGTACGGGGGCCTCCTCGTTCTCTCTGAAAAATTAATTAAGTCAGATTAGTGTGTTATCGGATTTGCATATATATGAAGTTCCCGTGTCCTAAGGTACTTAATCTGAGTTTTTACAGAGGCCGTCTAACACTTGGCTCCCATGGTGTAGAAATTCAGCACGGAAGCGTTTTTTTTTGTGTGCATGCGCTGCCTTCAAGTTACAAACTTGCCACGTTTATAAGTGTGTTTTAATGCGAGCGCTTTTCGAATCCATCAGCATCATTTTTGTAGACGGGGGGTCTCGGCGTAGAAGACATGGGGTGATTATGGGGACATACGTCCATTGCTGTGCCATGGAAGGCGTTGGGTTGATGAGGGCTGGGGGGTGGAATGCCCCTCTTTTGCCACAACGTTACTCGTAGACCAATGGCAGACAGATATGGTCAATATTACCTCATCCCGGTGTTTCCACGCACCAGAGCATTTTATTATATGACAAACCTACGACTAATTCAACTGGCATTGATGTGCTAGTTGGCTGTCTGAGCATTCTGAGATTTGTAGTTCACCATCTGGAGGACAGCGCTTGCCTTCTCGCTGTTGGTGATCCTCAGCCGGCATTTGGTTTCGCACACACAGATTGAGAAACATGGAAGTTCTGCTATCTCTGGTGGTCTTCCTGTCCTTCTATGAGGTCTTTTCACTTATGGCTGAGTTAAAACTCCAGGGGGGGAGGGGTAACTTGTAGGACCCTTATGGCAAATGGCAGGTAGTTAGTCGATGTACTCAACACTTTTTAACTAAGCCCCCCATAAGAAACATCATTCCCTCAGAAGTTATTCCCTAATCTAATTGCTTCATTATTTTTCTTGGGAACACTTAATTGTCATGTGACTTAAAGCATCGATACTTTGTTGCCAAAGAAGCTTCTTATAAGTTTATTTGTTGTTTTTATGTAACTAAACTTTCAGGGGGGAGAATAAAGTTACTGTGGGTATCGGTTCTCGGGTTTTCTCAGCATCTTTATGAATTTTCCTCGGTTTCGGCGCTCTCTTGCCGTACGTCTCCCCCATTGTACGCTCGTCGTCACGTTTATTAGAAGAGGAGTCCAAAGCCGTTAATTTGATGTTTTTCAGATGCTCCAGAGGAGAGGTTGCTAATCCAGCGATATAATCTATTTATAAGAACAGAGGCGGCTCGAGGGTTTGGGAGGCTCGGAGCGAATAATTCAGTGGGCTGCTCCAGAGCACGATATCTGGATTGTCTGAAAGCTTAATAAGGATCCCAGAATGCTTAGAATACGTCGATTTTGTGCATTATCAAGATTATATTCAAATGGCATTATTTTATTACAAATAGGGTGACTAAGGGCTGCAAGATAACTTATTCATTTGTCTGACACCACTCTGATACCAGTTCCTCTGAGAGGTAGTGGAGGCAGTGCAGGGATCTGCATGGGCAAAGGAGACTCTCCATGGTGCTACTGGATAAAACAAGTCACCAGAATCAGGAATCTGCACTCACTCCCCACAGGAACTCAGGTGCTTAGCTGTGCCAGGAAGGGCCAGCTCCCCAGTAAATCAAAATAGAAAAAGGCTCCAGGCACTCATGGGTTCCATCAGGCAGATTTATTGGAAGAGATGAACAACAACGTTTCGACCTCACGATGAGGTCTTTACCAACTTGATAAAGACCTCATCGTGAGGTCGAAACGTTGTTGTTCATCTCTTCCAATAAATCTGCCTGATGGAACCCATGAGTGCCTGGAGCCTTTTTCTATTTTGATTTACTGGATAAAACAAGGCATCCATGGTGGACTATTGCCCAACAAAGTGACCTCCGTAATTCATAGGGGCTGCCATAATTGCAGCCACCCTGTTGGGCAATCGTACTTCATAGTGAACGGTAGCCTGGTGGGCCAGTTGGTAGATCAGAGGTCTCTCTTCTAATAGGCCCATTTCCAAAATGGAGGTCTGTGTTTAGCCAGCATATTCTCCATTCTCCTGTGAGGGACATGATGTCATATCTCAATGTTTACCACAGAGGATGATGTACAAGGAATACTCTCTCTTTTAGATAGGGGGGCTTTACTGAGTCGGACCTACCCTAGGTACCCCCTAAATTCACCCCCAGCGGTGTGTCTTCAGTGGTAGATTCAGATTTTAGAGGCTGGGGTTGTTGGGTTAGAAGACCAAGGCTAAGGAGGGACAGGCGGGGAAAGCAGACGCTTTGGGCCTTGAGCAAACTGAAGGTGAGCGTCATCTTGAAGCCCTAAGGACACATTATCTGTGCAGAGCGCACCGTCTGCTGTCTCACCTCCATCCTTCCCGCTTACGCTGACAGCCTCCTTGTCAAACCTCGGCTTTCATTATTTCTTCACTTGGGCACTTGATGCTTTTCCTGTTGCTTCTCTGATCGTCCAGTCTGCCTTAATAACAGCTTTGCTCAGCATGTGCAGTTTAATAGCCGCAAGGAGTGGCAGCGTGGCGATGGCAGGGAGCAGCGAGGTGTAGGCTTAACCCACTCAACGCAAGACGCCAGCTAGAACTCTTAAAGGGATTCCATTTAGAATCCTCCACTATAAACGCAGTTAAGAGCCACTTGACCCATCCAGAGCCGTGTTCCGGAGAAAGTCTCTGCGTCTTCTGCAGTCATCATGACACAGATGTGGGTTATTTGTTTAAAAGTCAAATGAGCAGCGGATAAAATAACTAAACATTCCGCCGTCATACAAGTTCCGCTATACATTTTGCTGCATTACAGGGACGCTAAAGACTCAACTCTCTTCCAGATGTAGGAGAGATAAACTGAAGAATAGATTGCAAACTTTCAAGACTACCTAGGACCATTCTTAGGAGAAAAGCCGGACGATGACGAGCAGTTGCACTAAGCTTTAAGAGAAGCTGCAGCTCCAACGCAACACCGCTGTCTGGCTTTCTGCACATGCATGGGCATTTTGTTAGACCCCTGGAAATCTCATTGAGGCAGCTGGCTTGCGTGCCCACCGGCAAGCGGGTGATGTGCTTAGCCGAGCGAACCTCCTCCGAGCCAAGGAGCTGGGTGGGAAAGAGTTAAATGCATATGGCGGGATGCTGATGATCCATTTCCAAGGAGATAAAATGAAATGATATGTATCAAGGCACTTGATGGCTGGAGTGTCCCTTTAAGTATTGGGTGCCAGAATCTGCATCGCGGCTCCAAAGATCTATTTTAGTGGGGGGTGCGGATGACTTTTTTAGAAGACAATATCTCTTCTTTCTGCCAATTCTGCATTCCGTCTATTATTTTGAATAAGGTTGCACTGAATAATATTGTCTCGCTATAAATATTTCATCAAGGAGAGGCGAGAGTGTTTGCAGGACCAGCTAAGATCAAGATGCAGCTCAACGTGAAATGGTGAAATTATCATTTATTTCGGGATCGATTTAGCTAACATGGTCAAATCACTTCATCCAAACAATGCCTTAATCTGAGAGGTCAACAACAATATTTTATATTTATGCCATTGTTTCTTAAAACACCCAAAAACGGTAATCTTGAGTCCGATGCACATAAAGTGGACATGTTATTAGAATGTTTTTTTTCCAATAATAACTTAAATATAAAATCTAAACCATTCTAAAATGTAACCATTAATCAATCAATTTATATATATATATATATATATTTAATACCTGCCAAGGACTAAAATATATATATATAATTTCTAAAATAAATAAATCAATAAAGCAAATTAAACAGAAGTCTTGAACGCCAACATAAAATATTAAAAGTATTAAAATGTCTACGCAGAGGACTTTTAACTATTTTTCGTTGGCATTAGGTTTTATTTTTTTTATAAATTTAATTCAGTTAGAATAAGGGAAAATTTATTTATTATTTGAGGGCCTTATTTTCACATTTCATGTATATGTGCCATTACTTCTCATATATTTTATGATATACAGAATCAAGGAATACATGGATATATTTTGATGAGCTTTCTCTCTCTGGTCATAGATATTGTACGGATTTGCTCTATATGTATCTTTCTGGGTTTTTTTTGTCTTTTATGTCTCTTCTTTGTGGTTTGATTGTGGAGGAGAGGTCTTCTCCAACATCGGTCTAAAACATTTGCGAATTATTTATGCAGCTGCCCAACCAACCAGATGACGGATTAACTTGCTTCTCGAGCTGATTATTTTATGAATGAGCAGATATGGAAAAAATAGTCAAAATTCGACAAAACATTGAAAGCGACACTTTGTATCAAGCAAGACCGACTCTGTCCGTAGCGTCGCGTCGTGTAAGTCAACGGTCTTAAGTGATCAGGATTCTGAAGATGAGCGTCATTTGCACAAGGTCAATCCTTCTCCCTGTATGTACGGCTGCATTCCCTGTAAAATAGGATCATTTCCTTGTGTATCGGTCCATGATAATTTGCTATATTATGCCTCTTGCTGTCACTCACAAAAAACAGCAACAATATATCAGCGGTTTTCCAGAGCAGGACATTAATAATCCTGCTGTCTGGTTGCTGGATGCGTTGTAGGCACCTCATGCTCGGCTTCTTTTCAGATAAGATTTTTTCCCCCCAGCTAATAGACGATTATTAACATGTAGAGTGATATCGTTTAAGTCATGTAACCCTTTCTATCTCGGAGAATCGGCAAACCTTTTCGTAAAAAGGCTTATGCGTTCTTCAAGTCCTCCGTGAGCCTGGAATTTTGGTGACATCTTCTTTGAATGTTACTTTATAGGTGCTGCTCGATTTATTTAGTGGGATTTAACACTCTTGGAACAAAGTATAGTATTAGAAACAATGTTCTGAATACCCAAACTCTTGTCGGAAATATTTCTTTAATCGTGTAATATTTTGACTTATTCAAAATTGTTCAGGGAATGCTGAAGTTTGTTGAAGGTGGTTACCCTAGAAAATGAAGAAAACATCTAGAAATGTGTTGCCTATGAGAGGATGGATTAAAATGACAGATCCAGGTTTATTTGTATAATATACTAGCAAGGTGAATTAACCCTTAAGCTTGCGATAGTTTAATTTAAATAAACAGCCCCTTTAGGGATAGGCCATGCATTGCCCAGGACTGTCCCATGTTTTGAGGCAGTGTCCCAGGTACCTTCATTCCAGGACAACGTAGTGTCCCAGAAAGGGTCTCTCTGCCTTCTCTGTTGATCACTTCCACACCCCTGTCTCCTTTCCCACAATCGAGGCAGTCCAAATGTTGTGTGGAGCCTCCGACCTTATGCAGAATGACTCCTGAGGACCTGGTCAACAGAGCTGATACCAGGAAGAAATTGATGAAGAAAGAAGAGAGAAGAAAGGATACAGGGACGTGGAAGTGGTCGGCGCAGAGGTTGAGGAGACATTGAGAGAAATAATAAGAGCGTGTGAGATGAAGTAAGAGTGAGAGAGCGTGAGAGAATGAGAGTAAGAGTCAATGATGTGAGTGTGAGAGAGCATACGTGATGGGAGTTACACTGTACCACCATCTGTGTCTGGCTTACTATATAATGACAAGAATCATTATGTACTAACACCTTTGTATGACTCGCTATATAATAATAGGAGTCATTGTGTGCTACCATCTGTGTCTGGATCGCTATATAATGATAAGAGTCATGCTATAACACCATCTGTGTCTGGTTCATTATATAATTATAGGAGTCATGTACTTGGGGAAGTAAGTAAGAAGGTAAATGTCCATAGCGGCTAGGAAATGGACATAGGTTGCATCCAACTACTCAGATGCCAGGGATTGTGGAAATTGTAGTCCACATACACTGCGGGGCTGACTTGGAGTCATGGGAACTGGGTTGTTTATCTCATCTTTAGTTTGCAAGGAACAACTGAGCTGCCTAGTCTTATTTTATTGGAACTAGATAGGATTACGTCCTGGTGGTAAAAATAAATTATTTGAGTACACTAAATCCCAATCTTTTCATTATAGTAATTAAATTGCTGCGCTTTACAGTAAATGCATTAAAGCAGCGTCGAGGTACGGGGAGAAAAAAAACGTGGAGCGTGCTGGAGGTTTTAAATAGCTGCTGAGTTTTAATATTTGTGCGACCACAAGGCAGAAAACACTCGATCTCCTGTATCTTCATACGTGATGAGGGGCCCTCCATAGTCTTGAAAGCTGGAGCATTAGCCGACTAATAAATAGGTTGCCAAAGTTCTAGTCCGGTTAAACGGAAGAGTAATGTATATCAGCCTATTAACCACGCACAATGAACCAGTGGCCCCAGTAGGCAGCCAGTCAGGACCGCCAGTCAGGTGGAGGAAAGACAAAGAAAGGCAATGAGAGAAGCAGAAAGAAACAAAAGGAGGGAAAGGATGGGAAAGGAAGAAGAGTAGAAGAACAAGAGGAAAAGTAATAAGAGAAATGGAGAGGAGAGTAGAGAAAAAGAAAGAAGAGGAAAGGAAGAGTGAGCAGAGGAGAAAGAGAAAGGGAAATAAAGGAACAGAAAGAAGAGTAGAGGAAAAAGTAACAGAATGAAGAGGAAAGGGAGGGAGAGTAATGGAAAAAGAGGAAAGGAAAAGAAAAGAGGAAAAAGGGAAAGGAGGGTAACGTGGAGGAAAGAGAGGAAAGGAATATTTGGGCATTAGAGCTCCTTACAGACACACGGTGACTCCTGGGGGTATCCTGCTGAGCCCACATTACTACATACCTAATTAGAAACATAATGCTGGATTTCATCGGAAAGTGACTGGATTAGATGTGGTCTAACTTCAGTTTCGTTAGCATAGTCCAATAGACCATATTTATCTGATGCAAATCAGACCCAGGGTGCAAAGTGATGATACATTTAGAACAGATTTAGCCATATTGCCCAAAAAACTGAGCCAGTTTTGTCACGATACATTTTGCCCACTATTATTATGGAAGCAGCAGTTCTACAAGTCGATAACCACGAGGTTTTCTCACTGCCCAAATGATTACAAGCCTCATAGACGTTACGAGAAAGTTGAGTTTTGTTTTACATAATCAACGATTATCCTGTGATTCGATAAATGACCGGATTTACCCCTGGCTGAAGGTAGCGACGGCTCCTAAAGTGTAACTGCTGGCGCGTAACCTTTCTTAGATATTTTATACAGATCGGGAAGTATGCGCTGTTCCCCGGCTCCTAAAAAAAGAAATCAAGCTGCCTCCGAAAATGTTATATACGTTTATGCAGTGTTGGCACACGTTGTGCTAGATTTGCACTTATTAGTCAGTCTCCATTTCTTTCCCACTTTATCATGCTGCCTTCTTCCCAGGGATGGTTTTCAAACAGATATTAAAAAATACGACCGGGTCATTGCGGTGCTCCCCGGCGCTCGCCGTTCTGTGCCGCTCCGGTTCCAGACTAGCTGTGTTATAACGAGGGTGCCATTAATTCTGCTCACGACAAGGTCAGGGGCAGAGCTCATGGAAAGGCTACAATGTCCTTCAGATGTTAGGCCTACAAACCTTTACCTAAAAGGATCCAAGTCGCAAACGTTGTTTAATGAGTTCCTTGCCGTTCTTTGCCCTACAGACAGGGCAGATAAGGAGAAGCCACTTATACCTGTTAGAGGAGCTGTGATTCCATCTTAAACCAAGAAGAACGTTCTTCACAGTAAGGGCTGTAAAGCTCGGGAATGCGGAATTTGCTACCTTGCTAAATATGTAACATTGTAACCGGGTACAACCCTGCTTGGCCAAGAATCCGTTCCCATTTCCAACGAGGCAAAAGTCTAACGTGTCTGTGGGCCTTTAAAAAAGAGTAAGGCTAAAACACTTTTCAATGGAAATTCAATACAGCTTTATATACATACTGGCGGTCTGACATCACAGGTTCAATGAACTGGCTTGTGACATCACTGAAAAGTTGAATTGATCTCTGGTAATTAATTAAAAATAAATTATTTTACTTATTATTTATATACTTTTTCTGCTTTTTTTTTTCTTCTGTTTGCCAAATATTCATGTTTTCAATTCTAAAACTGAACTTCATATTGGGCAGCAATTGCCTGCCGACCCCTAGGCGGCGCTGCCCTTTTTAGTGGGTATCGGTATATGACGTCATATGTATCCTGGCACTCCACTTTTGAAGGTGCGGAAAGAATCTATGGATTAATAGGCTGGTTGGGGAGATCAGTGACCTCCCTCTTAACCAGCCCATTGGCTAGTGCCGTGGCAGGGAGCCTTATAGCCCACTAGGGTGTCATGCAGTAGAGGGGATATCGCCAACCTCGTCCTGCCATCGTAGGCTCGAATACGCCACTGGTTGGCAAATCTCCCATGGAATTCTAGATTAGGCACACACAAAGTTTTCCCCTTCTGGTTCTTCTTGCAGTTCAGAAATAACAGCTTGTTACAGTTCGGCAATAAAGGTCCGGGGCGCGGTAATCGGCTTAATCGCTCATTTCCTAAACTCACTTAACGGCATTTTGGGGCTGACCAAACAGCTGATGCAGAATGACTGTTGTGCGCAAACACATAGTAACAGATTGTGTTCCTAAACAGCTCCCAAAGTATCAAGGTTGGCTCGGAGCTTGTATTGGAACCCCTGTACTTTTGCATAGAAATCAGTAGTCCTGGTCGGGAAGCGAGACAGACGCAAGGAGAAGGAACAGGTAAGGTGCACCTGTTCGGTCAAGGTCCATGTTGGTTCTGCGACTCATAAAGCGGGTAGAGTAAGAGAGTAAGAGACGGACAGGGTGGGAAAAGAGGTACGTGTACGCTGCAGAATTCTCTCGCTTACCTTGCGGAACGCCATGTATGTAGGTAGTGTGTATTGTGCATTGTAACCCCATACCAGTTTAACCCACCAAATAACGACACGGAGACCGAAATTGGATAAAGCAGGCCACAGCACAATTTTATTATAAAACCATAAAACACTGTGTTGGCCCAAAACACCATAAACCAATAAGAATGATAAACAATAACCAATAAATACAAATATACAAAATATACATAACACATTACCATAACATATTCAAATCATAACCAACACAGGAACCGAATTAACCTCGTCCTTGCCGGCCTCTCACACTGCACAATCCAGACCACAGGTACTCACCTCCCCCCTCGTCCAAACCAAATTGACAGCTACCTTTCGCTGTCCCACCACCAATGCTAACCACCAGCCGTCCAACAAGCTCGGTGGGCACGTCCAATAAAACACCAGAGGTTAGGGGAGGATTGAGCCTTCCATTACACCAGCATCCAAACTCCATCACTTACCAAAACCAGACCGGCAAGGACACACAAACCGCCAGCTGTGACAAAAGAAAGAAAGTTAGTGCACAAAAATAGGGAGGGAGGGTGGGAAGCAGGTAAAACTGTTGGCCGTGTCTTGTAAAAAAGGACAGTGACCGGGGTCACCCAGAGGGCACCTTATATCACCTAGGGTCTCCCACCCCCTCAATTAACATACCCAATCAAAACACGGACATGCCCTGAGCATGCACTAACCCACACACATACATGCTCCCTGTCCATTTAGCTACGCTGATTCCCAGGGGCCTGAAGGAGGATGGTTGATATGAATATGAAGAGCTGTCTAATGATGTGTTCATGTCATGTAACATCAGGAGTGAAAGGAATCTGATGGGAAGGCACTTTGCCTTCTACTAGAGACCCCCTGCGAAGGAACGACACACGAAGCTATCACAGTGTGACAGCTAAAGTGAGTGCACAGCAGTTGGCGCCGAAAAGAGATTTAATAATGAGACATGTCTTACGGGAACGCATACGCTACGCTGCGTGACGGCCCCTCAGCGAGAAAGACATCCACCCATCTCCATGAGTAACCTGGTCTTCCTCGACAGCTTGGTTTAAAGAGACAGTACTTAATTTTCTGACAGCTGAGCAGTAACAAAGTATCACTCCGAGTAAAGAAGTAAAGATACCCCCTTCCTCTTCTGTGTCAGCTCTGCTCTGACTAAGAGACAGCCTACCTCTCTATCCGCGACAGCCCTGCTGTGTCGGAGAGACACCCCCTCTCTCTTTGGATGACAACCACATATTCCCTATAACGTCAGACTCCGACTTGCTATCTGGTAACAAAGATACTTCCAGGTATTTAAAAAAAAAGTCAAAAGGCAGAGGGGAAAATATGATTTTTTGTGTTAAATACCATCTTTTTTGTCCGCCTCAGTAAATGTGAATTTCAGGAAGATTTTGTAATAAATTCTTTGCTAGTTGGTGTAACGTAAAGATCACCCAGGGGTGGAATCTGTCGTTGGGTCTGGTCCCTAGCGAGCCTCCGATGAAATCCAAGGATTGCGTTATCTCGAGACATTGTTGTTGTGCTGAACGGAATCATCTAGTTTGACGTTTAAATTTCAAAGGGAAATAAGTGAGAAACTGCAGTCTCTTGGGTCGTGTTTTTCGCACGTTGTCGAAACTCTAACTCTGGTTTGTCTTTTTTTGCCTGGCGCTAATTACTTTGGACATAAGAAGATGCTACCTTAGTCGCGATCGCGTCTCTTTGGGCAGAGCTGTATTTTGTCATCTAGTCCAGTCAATGTAACAATGTGTCAGGGATGCCAGTTCTTAGTATTCTCGAATGTAGTAGGGATCATTAACACGGGATTTTATTCTCTAATGCTTACAAAAGACACGAGACAGGACCGAAAGGCTTTGGAGAGAATTGAGAGCAAATACACAGTTATTCTGAAAAGTTCCTAGTTTTGGTCCTTGCCATGAGATGTCCAACGTTCTTATGGAGCCAAGAAGTGGACAATAGATCAGAACCTTACAGAGTCATTGTTACCTTGGTGGGAACACAGACCGTGGAATTGGGTTGGTAGATGGTGGAGTTACCCTCCGCTTCTAGACTTAGACAATGCTTTGGAAAACATAGAACTTGTCCTAACGATAAGCTCCTGGCCTGAAGACATCCAGAGGGTTCCTAGATATGCGAAGCCAGTGGTGTATTTTTGTAAATATACAGAATCAGCGTCACTCAGACCTACAGCATCGATGTTCTGCAACAGCAAGTATTTAATGTTCATGAAACCCAGCGCTGCGTTGGAGACCGGCATTGGCAGATGTGGCATGGTCTTGTGTTCTACAGCCGTACACAGCATGTAATTGCATGCCCTGTGGGCTGCTGGGCTTTAAAAGGCTGGGATAATTTTTACTTTCAGTGTTTCCCTGCTAAGGACTAATGTGCGGCGGCAGACAAACACGCTTCTTACTGGGCTGTTTCACCGCAAGCATTACGTGCAGGGACAGGCAATGATGTTCCTCAGCTGCTTCATCCTGATAGCCTTCCCCTAACCAAGACATTAGGGCTCCGTCTTTGGGTTTAACTTAATTAACAGGGAACAAAACAATTAGGTTATGTTTATCACTTATAATGACTTATAATATAATTACCCTGAATCTCCAGTGGATCGGCAACCCTCGAAAGTGGAGTTTAACTCCATGGCGCTAATAGCTCTGACGTGTAGGACCTTCCGTTTAACCGATAAGGTAGGTAGCCAAACGTTAAGGCTGTTCAGGTGAGCTGGTGCTTAACAGAGTAGATACAACTCGGCCAACGTTCTTTGGAACTCATAAACGAGCTTCTCCCAGCAGATCACAAGGGGCTTAGTAGTGAATTTGGGTCCCAAGCCTGTTCGTACCCTTCCACCGATGCATTATATTAAAAGCCTGGAGGTATCTGGGGCAAAAGTCCAGATGTGATGTGTATAGTTTCATTTTTTTTTTTTTTTTTTTTTTAACAACACGAGTTGCTATGGAAAAGACCTTGAGTCAATTGCAGGTTTTGTTAAAATATATATATATTATACTCGCTCTGTAGTAATTATGCAAAATGATGATATGATGTCTGTTCCTTTGCAGAGAACAAGTTGCGGTTACATCCTCTGCACTGTGTTGCTGTCCGTAGCCGTCTTGTTGGCCGTCACCGTCACTGGAGCCGTTCTGTTCATGAATCACTACCACGCTCCATCTACGGAACCACCTCCGGTCATTACCACCAACATGGAAGACCCCAATGCTTTGGTGACCATCGAGAGGGCTGATAGCTCTCACATCAGTATATTCATTGACCCCAATTGCCCAGATCCCTTCCCCAGGCTGGAAGGCCTCCAGTCTTCTCTGCTTTCTGCCTTGGCGGATCACGAGTCAGCGCAGAAGGTGGCCGGAGGGAAGGAGAGGGCTCTGCTGTCAGGGTTAGCAGATCAAGTTGCACAGATGGCATCACAAGTGGCCCGACAGCGAGCAGATTGGGAAACCCTTAAGAAAGGGCAGAGTGGACTTGGAGCAGAGTTGGGAGCTCTGCAAAGTGAGCAAGGGAGACTCATACAGGTATTATACTTTCAGCCAGGAATCCAAAATTAGACTTCTGGGTTGACTAAAACTCAATGTGAAATTTCAAGATTTATACAAAGTTCTGTGCATTCTCATTTTTAACCCATCTTGGTTCCCCTAGCTCCTCTCAGAAAGTCAGAGCCACGTGGCACAGCTGGTCAGCTCAGTCAGCGATGTCCTGGAGACGGTACAGAGAGAGGTGGGATCATCCCGACCCCGTCTCAAGGCAGACCTCCAACGGGCACCAGCCAGAAGTTCCCGACCTCGTGGCTGTGCCAATGGTGAGAAACTGTCTTTCTATTGCTAACGTTCCACAATCTTCAGGCTGGCCAATCAAGAACTTGTCTTATGTTCCTCAAGGTTCCAGACCACGGGACTGCTACGATATTTACATGAGTGGACAACAAGAGGATGGAGTATACTCTGTGTTTCCCATACACTATCCATCTGGCTTTCAAGTCTTCTGTGATATGACAACAGATGGTGGCGGGTGGACAGTAAGTGAATGAACCTCAATTTCAGTTTATGACAGTGCCCATGATATGCTTTTACGCTCAGGTACTGTGCAGCCGGGCATATCCACTGCACTGCCATGTGTTTGATGCCGGGCATGATTTTGTATGTGTGTGTGAGCATGAATGTGTATGTGTGTGTTAGAATGAATGTGTATGTGTGAGTAGGTAAGCATGAATGTCTGTGTGTAAATGTATGAGCGTGAATGTGTATTACCATGAGTGTGTAAATGTGTGTTAGTGTGTGTTAGCGTGTGTATGTGTATTAGTGTGTAAGTGTGTGTTAGTGGGTGTGTGTAAGTGTGAATGTGTATGTGTGTACTAGTTATGAATATGTGGACCATTGTGTATGTGAGTTACTGGGGGGGCAAAGGGCCAAAAGGTGAACCCTGCGGCTCTTTTTTTTTCCATCCCTGCAAATCATTCTCATTAATTTGAATCTCAATCTCCTTTGCTGAACATTTTTACCCCCCAGCACCAAAACCTGGAGGGCAGAACGGCGCTCAGTTCCACGCAATTGGCAACGCCACGGCTGAGCTTTGATTATCCAAAAATATTGTTAGCATTGCGCGCCAGAAACGAAATCTGCTCCCAAGCACATGGTCCTCCATCTATCTCACCCCCCTAGTATCCGCTCCCACCCGTCTCTGCGAAAGGTTCTTCCATGCACTTACACAGGGAAATAATGTCACTTTGTAACGCTGTCAGTCCTCCCCGGCTCCGTGATGGGATCCGGTCACAGAGCCGGAGACAGCCGGTCCAGAACAGGAACCCCGGAGAGCCCGGCTTCAGCACAAAATAACAGAACCTTTGCCAGAAAGGCACCGTAACTATGGCAATGTTTGTGGTTCTAAACATTTATTAATAAACACACAGGTTTTCAGGCAAAAGAAATCCGGAATATTAGAAAACCATCGCATTTAACATTTTTGGATAATTTACCCATTAAATTATTATCATTTCATTTGAATTTTGATTTTTTTTGTCTTTCAAGAGGATGGAATGGTATCTCTTATTGGGTCACCGTAACAAAAGATATCGAGTTGTATAAGGATTTGGGGGCTCGGAGTCTCTCCGACAGAATACCTTACAGCACCGTTCAATTATTATCATTTCATTTGAATTTTTATTTCTATGACAACTATTGGACTAGATGACATCAGAACATGTTTCGGCCAATCAGCTGAGCCGGGACACCTAAAAGCAGAGAGGATCAACCAAGGATCCCGCTGGCTGCTCTTGGTGAAGATGAGATGAATCACTGTAGATGCGCAGATCGCTAGGAGAAAGCAGCCTGCAACTTCTAAACCGACCGCTGCTTTCTCAACAACACAAAAAAACGAGGTCTTTGGAAAAATGCGCACGGATTAATGCGATTTATCATATAAATTAGTGAAGAGTATGCGTATTTCTTCAACCTGCTGAACAAATCATTTGTTAACTTGATATTATAATTATTTTAATATGCAAATAAGGCAGGTAATTGGGTGCTCGGGAATGACGCCAGCGAAAGGGAATCTCCGGGAATAATACGTCTTCTTCCCTTATAATACCTGTCTGCGGTCACCAGGGGGTTAATAATATCCCTCCCGCACCTGGAGGCCGTTTAGAAACGTTTTCCGTTTGAGGAACTCGCCAACTGAGTGTAAGGAAACGGCGTAAATATTTCATTTCTTGGACTCCGCGTTGGGTTCATCTAGCCGAAGGGGGGGATTCATATTTAATGATGGGCATAAAAAAGACAAGTGTGACCTCGTGGCCCTCCTTTTCCACTAATTTGCTTTCACGTTTCATCAAGAGTAACGTTATTCAATTCTCAAAGGCGTGTCACGTCCTCCTCCTATACCTCTGCCCTTGTCTTAACTACCCACTGCCGCGTTCCCCTGTCTAATCCTTCTAGATTTTGATGGGGGGTTTTTTAGTAGCCAGGCTAACAAATGCAGCTGTCCATCCTTGGCCCTTATAATTAATTCCCAGCTCAAGGAGACCTAGTGAGGATATTTGGCCACCGAATTACTCCCTTGATCCGTTACAGGCTCCCCACCTTAACTTGCGTCTAATCTTCTCCTCTCCCTCTCTCGGTCTCTCTCTCTCCCTCCCACCCGTCTCTCCGTCGTTCCCCTGCCCGGCGTCACCTCTGGATTTGTCTCTCTGCTGCGCCACCCGCCGACGCGCCCTACTTGTGCCGCGCAAGGTCGGGGCAGATTAATCCCGGCTTTCCCTGCGCGGCGGGCACCTGTATGATTGAATCTCCCCGCGCCGGCCTCCGTCTTCGGGGATATAAACATCCGTGTAAAACACGCTTAAACCTTTTAACCCCTTCACCTGCCGCACGTCGCAGAGTTCGCATGAAACGTCCCCCTGCGCCCAGCCGAGGCAGAGCAGCGCTTGATAAATCAGACGAGCGGCTGAAGCTGACACGCGGCCAGATTATTTTCTTTGATGAATGCGGGGTCGGCTCGGCTTCGGGAAATCTTTGGTACATAATTCCCATCGCGTCTTTTAAGGATAACTCTGCCTGCGCGACGCGGCGTGGAAGGGTCGGAATCCTTCGCGTTTCGCGATGATGTTTATTAGACAGACAAAAAAAACTCGCTCCCTCCCCCCTCTTCTTCATTCATTATTTTAAGAGGCTCCTGGTAATGGTTCATTGACCACGGCATGGGGAGAATCACAGAAATAACAGTTCTGGCGTATTCCAAATGCCTAGTGCTGCCCGCTAGGACACCAGTGATTCCACCCCAGAACACTTTCCACCCAACTGGGGTGAAATAAGCCACTCGGGCAATCCAAACCGAGTGCCTACTGCTGCCCTGTAACGATCACACGCTAACACACACACGCATACTCGCTCTCACACTAACACACACACCAACACCCACACACATACTCGCTCTCACACTAACACACAGGCTAACACACAGGCTAACACACACATACATACTCGCTCTCACACTAACACACACTCTAACACACACACACAACTCGCTCTCACACACGCTAACATGCACACACATACTCGCTCTCACACTAACACACACATACTCGCATTCACACTAACACACGCTAACAAGCACACGCATACTCGCTCTCACACTAACACACACGCCAACACGCACACACATACTCGCTCTCACACTAACACACACTCTAACACGCACATACTCGCTCTCACACTAACACACAGGCCAACACGCACACACATACTCGCTCTCACACTAACACACACTCTAACACGCACATACTCACTCTCACACTAACACACACTCTAACACGCACACACATACTCGCTCTCACACTAACACACACTCTAACACGCACATACTCGCTCTCACACTAACACACACTCTAACGTGGTGCTTGTACGGAGGTTTATGGGGGTAGATGCCCCCCGTGAAAGTGTTTCTGCAACATATGTAGCAAAAATTGTGATATAGAACAGGCGCATATGTGTTTAAGTAGATTTCAGCCAAAAAAACAACATGACACTTGTTCCGAAATACTTGCGATCTAGTTATTATGTTGTCACAGATGATGTACCAAGTTGCAAAAAAAAAAAGATTATAGCCCGATAAGTGTGCGGTGTGCTAGTCCCGGGCATCATCTGCAATGTGCACCGACGAGGGTTAACAGCTTGACAGTAATTCAACAAACGAAGTGCAGATGTAGATGAGATACTGCGTTAACGCTTCCTATTGTGACAGTAGCATGCGCGAGTTATATCGCGGCCAATTACAAGGCATTAAAATTCGAAATTAATTTACTCTCCATAGGGGAAGCGTTAGTGTTCTGAGGCTATACTAAGCTGTTAACGTTATAGCTTCTTAATCCTGCAGTCTGCAGAGGATCGCGTTCCAGAGATAATTCCTTTATCCGTCTGTGTTTGGACAACGTAGGAAGTGTTTTCCCCGTTTCAGGTGTTTCAGAGGAGAGAAGATGGCTCGGTGAACTTCTTCCGTGGTTGGGAACAGTACAGGGACGGCTTCGGGAAGCTGACAGGAGAGCATTGGTTGGGTGAGTGACCAAAGACTATTCCAAAGACGTTACTTATGGGCGCAACAAAACCAACTTGGGCTGTCTTCTTCAAGGCCAACGCGGCCATACCCATGGTTATGATGGAAGTCTAGAAACTAGAATCTCAAGTAGGGCGGCCAAATGTCCCCATTTTTAGGAGACAATCCCCTGATTGAGTATTCTGTCTCCTAACAACCCTTTTAAGGTTTTTAGAGGTTTATCAATATGTTTTTTTTTGTTTTTTTTTAAAAACCTACTTGCCTTACAAAAGAACAATATATAATTATAGAGTTAAATATGCAAAAGTGTTTTATTCCTTACATGTAATATATATATATATATATTTATATATTTTATATACCTATATATATATATATAATATATTATATATATATTATATATATAAATATATATTATATATATATATATATAAATATATATTTTATATATATATAGATATATATTTATATATATATATATATAAAAATCTGTTTTTAATGGTTAAATGTACCATAGTTACTTAAGTTATGAAAATACCCACCAACTTATTCTAGTTAAATATGCAAAAGTCCTTAAATGTAATCTATATATAAATATATATATATATATATCTAAATATATATATTTATATATATATATATTTATTTATATATATATAAATATATATATTTATATATATATAAATAAATATATATTTATATATATAAATATATATATATTTATATATATATATTTATATATATATAAAAAACGTTAGTCTTTAATGGGTTAAATGTACCATAGTTAATGAAGTTCTGAAAATACCCACCAACTTATTCTAGTATTATGAATATATTTCTTTTTAAACAAATATAGTTTAAACGTTGTGCGCCTTTGCCTATAAAGTGATGGAGTCATTACATTTTTTAAAAAATGGCCCAGGATTTAATTTAAAAAATAGGGTATAATCAATGATTTTTTTATGCTGCATGTAGATTTATAAGGGTTGTTATGGCTTAATAAAATTGTTATATAGAAAAGTGTCCCAGTAAGCTATAGCTCTATTTACCTCCCAGAAATGTCATTTGCGGACATTCTACATAAAAACCTTTTTTTTTTTTTTTTTTTTTTTTTTTAGCTGAATTTACAGTCTGCGAGTTTAATACCTTTAGAAATGTATTTAATATTAGGATTCATTTAGAATTTGAAAGATACAACATATACACGAGTCATGAGCTGAGCTACTGTTACTTTAGAGACGTTACAAATAAAATACTAGTTTAATCTACATAGGAAGTAAATTAAAATATAAAAAACTGGACTTTTGACATGATACGGCCTTTTTTACTAAGGTGTGGGGGAAGTTGAAATTATGTAGTAAGTAAGAAAATATTTTTTTCTAGCAGTCAAATTTCTAATTTCGCCGTATTTTTTTAATCGAATTGGTTATCACTCCATGGGCACCATTGATGTCTTCGTTTTCTGTAGTGTGGGATATTTCTCTGGCAGCCTAAAGATGAGGGATTGAGGTTGTTGGCAGCTGATCCTCACATTCACTAAGCGGTGTGCCGATCGCCCTGGACCCTCTGATGGAATCTTAATTGAAATCGGCAGAGCGGAGGGCAGAGTCTGATCACGAAGAACGGCTTCGTTTGCATTCCGCTGATGTCCTTATTGAAATTGGGAAAAAAGAAAAAGGTTCCAAAACCTTTGAGTCCTCCGCAGAAAGTGACGTCCGCCGTCGCTCATACGCAAAACAGACTTTGGACAAACACTGGTGGGAATCGGCTCAGCATGAACAAGTTGTGTAGGGCGTCACAAATGGACGTGAGCAGAGCTACACTGATGGAACCCTCACCACAGCGTTGAGCCATCTCAAAAATTCCCTCTTTTCTCTTCCAGGCCTTCAGCGGATTCATTTCCTGACCATGCAAACCCATTACCAGCTCCGTATCGACCTGGAAGACTTTGATAACGCCACGGCCTACGCTCAATACAACACGTTCGGGGTGGGTTTGTTCTCAGTCAACCCAGAAGAAGATGGGTATCCTCTTACTGCCTCCGACTACACCGGAACTGCAGGTTAGTTCCGATGTTCCTGGTCTGTTAGGATTTGTCCAGATTCTACATACATCTCCAAGGCTACATCCTCCATCTAAACTGTCTTTAACTTCTGTTCTTAGTGAAGGGTGTTTGGTAACTCATTGACTAACCCGCTGTGAGCCCAAAGTATATTATATTATGTATAAGATTTTATTGTCTGCAGTCTTGTAATGTTTCATACTCTTCTTCTTTTGCTAGGCGATTCTCTTGGCAAGCACAGTGGCATGAAGTTCACCACCAAGGACATGGACAATGACCACTCCGAGAACAACTGTGCCAGCTTTTACCACGGCGCCTGGTGGTACCGCAACTGCCACACGTCCAACCTGAATGGGCAATACCTGCGTGGCCACCATGCCTCCTATGCTGATGGCATTGAATGGTCCTCTTGGACAGGCTGGCAGTACTCCCTGAAATCCACTGAGATGAAGATCCGACCCTTGCGGGAGGACAAGTAAAACTGTTACGTCTCTCTCTCTTTATTGGTGAGAGAACCAAGGGGAATTTGTGACTTACAAGACTTCATTGAGGCCACCAGGGTCCATAATCCGTGGCTGGGTGGGTCTAGCTGTTTAATTTATCCTACCCCAGATGGCACAGAGTCTTTTGTGAAATCTTATTGTTGTGTTTAAAGCTTCTGTCTTGGACGTCTCACCAAAGGATATAAAGGGGATAGAACAAAACTTACAAACAGGACAATACAGAATGTCTGTAGTGGCCATTCAGGAGAAGACAGCGATCAAACTGGAAGCTTCTCTGAGCTTCTTGTCTGCTACAGCATGAATTCAGATGGAAAAGAGCTGGAGAACCCTCTACAGCCAACTATATGTTGATCCAAGTCTTGAGGGCCATTGATACACACAAGACCACACTGGATATAGTTTTGACTTTTAATGTATTAGGTCGGCGGTGTTTTCTATGGCGTCAGTAGTCACATTTATTTCTTATAGACCCAGCAACAAAGTACCTTGCCACGTGTTGCTGGTGTGTCTTCTGATTTGATGTTTGAACCAAAGGCGAGACACTTTGCCTGGTGGGTGACCTTTAACATTCTACTTGGACTAAGTATCTCCTAACAGTCGCATCGGTGTTCACCTCACAGTACTTGCTTTCTCGAGCTTTTATCTTCTTTCACCTAAACTCCCGGACTTGGTTCGTGTATTCGTTTCTGGAGTAGAAGGTGGCATTGCACACACTGTGTAAATTCTGTAAACAATGTCAAAAAAAAAAAAAAAAAAAAAACACTATCGTAATTTTGTGCCTGGTCTACAACCTGAATTCAAGGTCCCGGTTTGCAGATTGGAACGTGCTGGACGAATGCGGAACTTTCCAAAACCTTTGGAGTTGACAAAATGAAGGAATAGAGGAGCATCGAGATGGTTGGATCCAAGCTAAACCGAGCTTCTAGGACAAAATGAATATCGGGACCGTGTTGTACCAGAGACATGAAACTCATAATATGTATCTGTTGCTGGCTTCTATGTATACTTTTTTTTTATATAACCTTAAGAATTTTGAGGTTTTCTGGTGTCAAAACTCTGTCCTATTTAAGATTTTTTAGCACCTTGGATGGCCTGTATGTTTTACAAGGGAAGAAACAGGGCATTGAGTGGGGTGTGCATACAAAGCGTTGAGCCAAAAACTAACGGGGCAATCTGTGACATGCTTGTAGACAGGGCTGGACGAATCTCAGAAAGCAGGTAGCTATGGCTCCCGAAGCTCCTGGCTCCCAATATTCCGTGCCATTCTTACATTCCCAATGGTTATATAATCTTTTGTCTTACATTCCATCTCAAATCTCTAAAAAAATAAAACGAACTTCATAGATTCGTCCGGTGCTGCTTACGGAAGCGTTGAATTTGCCTGCACACATGATGCATGGAAGACAAATGTTGATACATGAATAGACACTTTGTAACAGGTCCTCTGCTGATCTCCTCTTTCATGTAGAGCTTACTTTGGGAATAAACTAAACATGGTAACATATCTTAAACGTTCTGTACAGACGTACGCGTCCTGTAAAAACCTAATGTTGGAAGGTGGAATGGGCGATGTTTGACGGACATGTTATGTATGAGACAAGGCCACCTCATCATGGACATGTTGTGTAGGACCCTATCTAATGCACAAGTACCAAAGAGCGTACTCATCCAGATGGTAACTGTGCCAAGCTGGTGCCAAGAACCCGACTTTGCATTTGTTGGCGACCCAGTGATTGCGAAGTTTTATTTCACTCTTAAAAGGACCCAAAATACATGTTTCTCTGCGACATTTACGTACGTTTTTCCATACTTCTGATGTATTTAAAGGTTGTCTTCTGTTCACGGTGACAGAAGTTACTTTTATTTGCACGGAGTGGCCTTTAGTGGAGCTTCTTGATATTACTATATATCGACTTATAACTTGCAATAGAAAGCAAAGCAACGTAGCTATTCACAAACAGTTTGGTCCATGTATGTAGGACCTGTTCACATTGCAGGGCTATGAACAATTACACCCATGGCCTAATATTCCATAAGGCACCTTCGCGTTAGAACTTATCAGTCATCCCCAGAAGTTTGAGCGCGCCCCGTATCTAGTTTTAGCCGTGTCGGCACTTCTGCACTCGCTTCTCTCACCCAGCGTTCATCCATCGCATGAATTCTCATAGGCCGTAGAACGGTCTCTAGGTGCGCCTAAGGGAACCTATGGCTTTAATACAGCCCAATTTTCTTTTTGATGGGACACAAGCTTAAATGGAATAACAACGATTCTCCCCCCACGAAAGGGTTGTTATATTCAGCTCGTGCATGCGTACGCTCAGAGTCCTGCGGGAGGCATCTTTATCTTCCTGGGATATAAATAAAGCCACGGGGGGGCTTCTGAACCTTTAGCCCCGGCACAGCCAGACTCCCTGTAATGAGCGCGGCTCGTGCCGCCTGTTAGTAAAACCGTTAATGGGTTTCCAGCATTCCGTCGGCGTTACCTGCGCTCCAACAGCAGACGTTGTAAACAAGCGCTTGGTAAATTAAAGAAGCCCAGACGAATCTAACCTGGAACTTAATGGACCGTGATAAAGCTTGGTTGGTTAAACCCAGAGAGAAGCTTCTGAGATAAACAAGTGAATGGGTATCTCATTAAAACCCCGCCATTGGAGAAGAAGTCTCCTTCGCCTCCCTTCTCTCCCTCCTATGACAAGCGAAATGATTTGCTTTTAATGTCTTGGTTAAATGAGCGTGAAGTCTTCTGTTTTTTCCCGGGCTGAGGAATAAGTCGACGTGATCACCTGAGCCGGTGGCAGCTGTGAGAAGGAGCAGGTGGAGGAGCAGAGGGGACAACGCGGAAGACGGGGGGCACGGGGACGAGATCTAGAGGGGGGTATCAGATACAGAGGGATAGATAACAAGGAGGGGAGGTGGGAAAGGACAGATGGGAGGATGGAGACAGATGGAAGGAAAACACAGAGTGACGGAGACTGAAAGAGAGAGGTAGAGAGCTTTTCGGGGAGGGGAGACACAGATGGAGGGGGTGTCAAAGCAAGAAGAACATTTAATAGAAGGAAACAAATAATCTATATATAATATACATCGTAGAGCGCTTATATAAGAAGAAAGAGTACATCAATGCTGCACTGTGACTGTAATTGGGGATCGAGCTGAAGCCAGCATAGACTACGGTCTTGGGGGTCCGAAAAAAGCAGCGGGGGCCCTGCCGTGGCTGGCGTTATAGGGCTGTACACACCAGCGGGATTACATGTAAAGGGTGGTTGGTGGGATGTGATGCCGGGCCACGGACCTGGTGGAGCCATAATCTTCATTTACTTCATTTTAAGGGTTAAAACAAATCAAATGAGGTCTGAGCTTTGGGCAAAACGTAACATCAGCCGTTGCATGCGAGGTTCCATATACACCATCTATTCCCATACCTGCCAACTGTCCCTGACTCACGGAGAAAGCACATATACATCAACCAGTATTTCTTTTCTATTTGGTGCCCCAAGAATCCGAACCAAAACATTTTACAATCCAGTCTTTAAAGCCTCTATCGTGATACATTGTCTCTCATTCAGCGTCCAAACCGAGAAACTCTGACCTCACCAAGGGCAGCTCCATCGTCACCGCGCCGCGGTACTCAATGCTGACTGCAGGGATATGACATCATATGCCTTTTCCCCACCCTCTGACGTACGCTATGGAGGCTGCTCTCGCCATTGAGACAGAGAGACGGTATATAACGTACACAGAGAGACGGTATATAACGTACACAGAGAGACGGTATATAACGTACACAGAGAGACGGTATATAACGTACACAGAGAGACGGTATATAATGTACACAGAGAGACGGTATATAATGTACACAGAGAGACGGTATATAACGTACACAGAGAGACGGTATATAATGTACACAGAGAGACGGTATATAACGTACACAGAGAGACGGTATATAATATACACAGAGAGACGGTATATAACGTACACAGAGAGACGGTATATAATATACACAGAGAGACGGTATATAATGTACACAGAGAGACTGTATATAATGTACACAGAGAGACGGTATATAACGTACACAGAGAGACGGTATATAACGTACACAGAGAGACGGTATATAATGTACACAGAGAGACGGTATATAATGTACACAGAGAGACGGTATATAATATACACAGAGAGACGGTATATAATATACACAGAGAGACGGTATATAATGTACACAGAGAGACGGTATATAATATACACAGAGAGACGGTATATAATGTACACAGAGAGACGGTATATAATATACACAGAGAGACGGTATATAATGTACACAGAGAGACTGTATATAATGTACACAGAGAGACGGTATATAACGTACACAGAGAGACGGTATATAACGTACACAGAGAGACGGTATATAATGTACACAGAGAGACGGTATATAATGTACACAGAGAGACGGTATATAATATACACAGAGAGACGGTATATAATATACACAGAGAGACGGTATATAATGTACACAGAGAGACGGTATATAATATACACAGAGAGACGGTATATAATGTACACAGAGAGACGGTATATAATATACACAGAGAGACGGTATATAATGTACACAGAGAGACGGTATATAATGTACACAGAGAGACGGTATATAATGTACACAGAGAGACGGTATATAATGTACACAGAGAGACGGTATATAATGTACACAGAGAGACGGTATATAATGTACACAGAGAGACGGTATATAATGTACACAGAGAGACGGTATATAATGTACACAGAGAGACGGTATATAATATACACAGAGAGACGGTATATAATGTACACAGAGAGACGGTATATAATGTACACAGAGAGACGGTATATAATGTACACAGAGAGACGGTATATAACGTACACAGAGAGACGGTATATAATATACACAGAGAGACGGTATATAATGTACACAGAGAGACGGTATATAATGTACACAGAGAGACGGTATATAATGTACACAGAGAGACGGTATATAATGTACACAGAGAGACGGTATATAATGTACACAGAGAGACGGTATATAACGTACACAGAGAGACGGTATATAATGTACACAGAGAGACGGTATATAATGTACACAGAGAGACGGTATATAATGTACACAGAGAGACGGTATATAACGTACACAGAGAGACGGTATATAATGTACACAGAGAGACTGTATATAATGTACACAGAGAGACGGTATATAATGTACACAGAGAGACGGTATATAACGTACACAGAGAGACGGTATATAATGTACACAGAGAGACGGCATATAATGTACACAGAGAGACGGTATATAATGTACACAGAGAGACGGTATATAATGTACACAGAGAGACGGTATATAATGTACACAGAGAGACGGTATATAATGTACACAGAGAGACGGTATATAATGTACACAGAGAGACGGTATATAATGTACACAGAGAGACGGTATATAATGTACACAGAGAGACGGTATATAATGTACACAGAGAGACGGTATATAATGTACACAGAGAGACGGTATATAATGTACACAGAGAGACGGTATATAATATACACAGAGAGACTGTATATAATGTACACAGAGAGACGGTATATAATGTACACAGAGAGACGGTATATAATGTACACAGAGAGACTGTATATAATGTACACAGAGAGACGGTATATAATGTACACAGAGAGACTGTATATAACGTACACAGAGAGACGGTATATAATATACACAGAGAGACGGTATATAATGTACACAGAGAGACGGTATATAATGTACACAGAGAGACGGCGTATAATGTACACAGAGAGACGGCGTATAATGTACACAGAGAGACGGTATATAATGTACACACTCCCACGCTTTAGGCTTGTTGCCAAAATGGCTCTGTTTGTTATCCTTCACACCCCGGCTCATGGCGGAGGATTCTTGGAGCGTCTTTCTCAGCCGATAATCCGTCAGGGGCGGTTTGCACAGATAGCGAGGCAGGTGGGTGAGCACCGCTGGCTCCGATTCAGTTCTTGTTTTTGTTTTCTGTCTTTTCTTCTTTAAGAAACAGTTTACGGCGCCATCCCTGCCCTCGCTGGAAAGTCTTTCAATGAGGGCGTCGAGTGGGACGGGTGAAGGAAAGCATTGCACATTGAGACCAGCAGAGGCGCACCCAGCGCCCATCTGGAGACCATCGGAGTGCCAACTCTCACGATCCTCTTAAGAATGACTTAAACCCACAGCCGACAAAAAGGCTTTGGATAACGGTGGGAGTTCTCACGGCGTCAGGGTGGGTGGCACATTATGTCATGTTTCTGTGTCACTTGGCTGGAACGTCATTCTAGAATGTCAGATATTGTAAGATCGGACTCATCTCACGTCTCCTCCAGATAAAGGACTTCTCCATCTGTCCTGGATGTTCTTGAACTCATCCTCTACATTTTCTGGAAAACCGTTCCACGCATCCACAACTTACTTCAGAATCCTCAGCAAGAAAGAGGCGGCGAACAAAGAGTAGAAGTCTGATAGTAGGACATTGTTTCTGTTGGGTAGTCTCTAGAACCAGCTTCTTCTGACTTCATGAGAACCCTGCAAACCCCTCAGAACATAGAACCTAGCTGGGTTCTAGTAGTGGAGGCATCTTGTTGCCTTTCAATACTGTGTCCTGAGGAGTTCATGGGAGTTACCAAGTGAGGAGAAAACCCAACATTTAGGCCTAAATTCCACACAACCGGCGTTCTGTGATCTAGAGAAGGCAAGCGCCACTGGAGACTGTAAAGGCGTTTTGCTCTATACATTGCATCACTGAAATCACAAGCATATGTATTGATCAAGAGATATTCGTACCACTCGTTAAACGTTCAAGTATTGATTAACTATTCGACGAGACAGCATAATCTAGAGATAAAATGTGATACTCAAAGCGATGCCATGTCATAGGTGAGGCCGTCTATACTATAATATTTACACTAAAATTAAACGTATACTGTGTAAATTTATAGCAGAAAAGCCCTTTAATGAAAAATAAATATATTTTTAGGGAGAGATAACCAGATTCATCCTTATTGTCTTATGGGGAAAAAAATCCAAACTTTGTACCAATAATATTTGACCAGCTTACGAAAAGTAACTTTATAGGAAGTCAAATCCAAAAATGAAGTCAACAAAGCACTGAAGAAAAAGTGGATTTTATTTTTGTTTTTTATGATTTTCTCAGCTTCTGAGTTTTAAAACGTGTAAAACAGAAGGCAGATGGCGAGGACTTGGTAGGCTGCACTTGAGAAGAATGACTAAAGAATTCTGTTTTTTTGTTTTTAAAAGGATTTTTGGGGTAAAGACTCTATAAATGCCATTTGTATGCGGTCCATTAGTCAAGTTTGTGGGGCGGCTGGGAAAAGCGAATGCTTAAAAATGAGCTGTTTTTTGGGTCTTTTTCACCCTAAAACTGTTTTTTTTCTATACAATTCTTGACCGGGAGCTTGGTTGGGGTTGGAGATACCTCAGGAAAGACGGGCAGACTGGATGGCTTCTCTTTATGTTTCTATATGGAGATCCCATAAGATGGCCTACAAACCTACCTAGGGTATCCACGAGAGGTAATAGTCACATTCCAACCACTCGCCAACTGGGCACCACCTACGAAGACCACTCTGTTAAATTCCGAGAAGTAGGTGGGACAGCATCTTTAAGGCGGCATAGCGGCTCCTAACAGGTCCAAAGGGGCGGAAGGTTCCCATGCCACAAAATCAGGGGGGGGGGGGTAGACCACCCTCTGGGGCAACAAGGCCTCCCAGTGTGCTGCTGCTTAATTGGCCCCCTGTGGTCTCCGGGGGTCTGTGGAGACCACAGAGGGACTGGCTGACGGTGCCGCCATAGCCTTGACCAGAGGACAATAGATCTCTGCTCCATAGGGTCCTAAAGAGGAGACCACTATATCACCCCATTATTTTATTTACCCCTCCATCTGGCAATATTTTACGGATTTTCTCCCTCTTATATATTTTATTCTCTGTTTCTCTTTGTCGTTTCTCCTTTCCAATACTTTTTTTTTTTTTCTTTTTCCACCGATTTCTTTCTCCAATTTGTTCTAATAGCGAGTTCAGGAGGATGAATGGGACGGGGATTTTTCTCTAAAAAACAAATAGAAAAAAAAAAACATTCTTTGGCGTTCTGCGTTTCTATGTAACCCCACGCCGAGTATTCCTTCTCCGGGAGCCACTTCACCGCTCGCTCTTCAAACCGCTCGGCCGGCCCACCTTCTCGTTTAATCATCCGAGGCCTTTCGGGTTTAAGCGAGTTCATCGACTGCTCGCGGGTCAATTAACTGCACCAGCAGGGAATGTGTTAAAGCTTTTATCAACTACCTCCGGCGGTGCAGATTCCTATTTACCCACAAGAAAGAAAAAAAAATGCCCGCGATGCCCGCAAATCCTGCTTCGGCTAATTGAATAGCACCAACATATACCGCAGCGTTATACTCGATGGGGTCACTACAGTTCATCAAAGTTTAACTACGGCTGGCTTAACATTGTGGGAGTGATACATCCATACTATCCAAAATGTAATATCTGACATCGAAACTTAAATGGGAACGATTGTTTTTTTTAAAGCTAATTAAAGGTTTAAAGCGCGAAATGGGGTAGAAATGTGTTACTGTGGACGCTTGCATGGCTTATTGTGTTGAAGGAGCTAATAAACAGCCCGTTATCCTTACAAACCCCCCCATTCACAGATTAAATTGCAGCAATTTAGACGTGCCGCCAATCAGCCGGACGCCGGGACACCGACGGCGGGGCTCGTAACCATCCACGGTATCAATGGAATCCAAGACGGTGGAATGCGGCGCCCCAGTCCAGGCCATTACGGCCGCAGGGAATGACGTCTCAATTAGCCGGGGGCACTTATTTAAAAGGTAAGGCGAGGGCCGGGGTGCGGGCAGATCCACAGAGACCCGGCGGGACCGCAACAGATCTCCTGAACGTTAAGGTGAGTCCAGACCCGTGGCTACTCCTGATGGGATCCGTGGGGTAGACAGACGGCTCCTGAATCTAAGACGGGACCGACGACTGATTAAGGTTTGAGTCTTTACAGCAGGAGAAACGGGCAGACTAGACGGGGGCCGACGGGGGCCGATCTGCCGGCAGGTTCTGGGTTTCAGAATGCTACAAATAACGAGGTATTTAATACTTAGAATTTTGTTTAATTTCTTTAAACGACTTCATTCCGTTCCACATGGAGAGCTTTGGGCACCGGCGGCCGCGTTTGGTTGGAGACCCCCTGTAGGCTCCATCTTTATATCTATAAATCTATACGTCCTGGATGGGGGGGCTTTCTTCGGCTGATAAAGCCATCGTTTTTTGCAGAGAAGGCTGAGATATCAGAGAGACTCCGCCGAGAACGTCGTCTTTACCTGCTTGTAGTGAGAGAGAGAGGTCAGAAGACGTTACGAGCGATTAAAGCAATTGTCCGGCGGTTGCTGCTGCTTTGATGGCTAACGACTCCGAAGAGTCTCGTTATACAGAGGCGACCAGACCCAAAGAACAATAACTATCCCAAAAAACGATGGGCGGACGGAACTTTATGAAAAAAAATCAGATTCCAGAAGCCGATAGAATAAATGATCCTTAGTATATTATCGGTACAGAATAATGTTAGATAAGTGGAACGGGCTCCCAGCAGAAGCGGTAGAGGCTGATACAAGGAGTGAATTTAAACATGGCATCTAAAATATAATTGTATAAGAAAATAAATGTATTTAATACATTTAATATGTAAGATAATTGATTTGAAAGACGTAATGAGCGGCAGCATCACTCGGCAGGGGGGGGGGGTTAGCGCCGGACCCCCCGGCAGCGGAGGAATGAATGAATTCCTTGATGTAAACGTCTCGTTACTACGGCCGCCTCCCCCCCGCCGGAGATGTATGACTTCCTCGTCCTTATATCTAAAATCAATAGACTAATGAAGTGAACCCAGCGGCTCCGGGTCGGGATATTGATGGCGGCCAAAGGTTTACTGCAAACTTAACTCCGTTACCGAGGTGAGGAGTTAACGACTTAACGATTACGGGATGCCCAGGGGGGTCATCCGGCAACCGGCACGGCCGACGGGCAACATCGTATACGGCTGCGCGCTTACGGGGAAGACGGGGATTTATCAATGAGTGACTGGGAAATGGTTACCCCAGGGGCAAAGCGAGCGCCACTAAGCAGACATAGAAACATAGAATCTGCGGCACAGGGTCTCCCTAACAACAAGTTAATGATAACCTAATGGGGAGGAATAACCGTGCTATTCCTAAGAACGTTAAGTCATTGACATGATATTACAATAGAGAGGGACAGAGGGATTTGGGGTCGAAAGAGGGACTGGCCCTTTTTTTTTTCTTCGCTTTATTACATTTCCGATAAAGAAAACAATAAAAAAAATAACAAAATCAGCCCGATTCCGCCAGCGCCATGTTCATTAATAATGCATTAAATGTCGCTGGATCTGGTGCAGCGGCCTGAACGTTTCATCTTATTTTTTCACGTGAATCCTGTCTGTGAATAAGTGTTATTGCCATGGAGATTTCGATGGTATGACTTTAGTAGACTTTCCAATCTCTTTAATGGCAAAAACGCTATAAACAAGCAGTAGGGTCCATGAACAAAGCCAATGAGTAGCACTCCCAAGGGGGTGGCAGCCCCTTTGCCCCATAAGCCGGAGGCAGATCATCTCATTGGGTGACCAAGCTCCAATGGGCCATTGACAAGGGAGATCTCTGATCTCCTCAACCAGCTAAGGTACACTATGGAAGCCTGACTAGCCAGTATAGCCCCCATAGGACACCGTACCCAGTGCCGCGGGTCCTTGGGTGGTGGAGTGCCAAGTCATGATGCCACTCAGTGGCCATGTTGTAGATGGCCTGGGTAAGTCCATGTGAACACATATCTGCTCACCATCCATGATAATATGACTTCTCTCCTCTCTTTTTGACCTACAGATGAACAGAACCTACGGACTTTCCCTCCTGGTTCTCATTGCCCTGGGCTACAGCTTTGGCCTCCAGGAGAGTAGAGAACAGAGAGATCCATGGGAGAAAATTCACTTCTGGGACATATTCCCCGACGCGGAGGAGAAAGGTCTAGGATCTCTCCTACCCGGCGGAGGCTTAAGAGATAAGAAGTCCATAGACCCGGCTTCGTTGTTCAGC
The DNA here is from genome assembly GCF_027358695.1 of Spea bombifrons. NCBI lineage: Eukaryota > Metazoa > Chordata > Amphibia > Anura > Pelobatidae > Spea > Spea bombifrons. The sequence goes on from NC_071094.1 coordinate 5,302,693, forward strand.
GTGGCCAAGGAGCTCCAGGGATTCGGGAAGGAAAGGGCAGGTTTCCGGTTTAGGTTCGGGAGAAGGGAGGATGGGAACGAAGTGGAGGATTTCGAGTCTCAAGGAGAGGAAAAGCGAGGGGATTCTCCGCTAGGATCGCTGGCAGAGGAGCTTAACGGCTACAACAGGAAGAAAGGCGGCTTCAACTTCAGATTTGGAAGACGATAAAAAAGATCAAGGTGGATCACTCTTAACCCACATGGAAATCCAGTATGTGATATTAATCTTCTGTCTCCTGTTTTATTAATCACCATTATTAACTCATCAGCAGAGCATCTGGATAACTCTTATGCCGCAAAAAAGGATGCTCCGTTTCACGCACAGACAACACGCGGTTAATGTTTATGCCAAATATAAAACCCGAATGAACTCCAATAAAATGCTCCTCAACTCAAAAGCAAGATCGCATTATTATGTAAACTGGTAAAATGTATTAAAAAAAATAAAAATGTTTAAACCATATTATAATCATTATGCAAAACTTCCTACCCTGATCTTTTCCCAAGAGGCCGATGCTTATCTTCATTTAAAAGAACAGAAAACGGCACTAAATTGGGAAGTCATAAACAACACATTATAATATTTTAGTTTCTTATTTTGGTTTCTTTTAACCCAATTCTTAGTGCTGCGATGTAACACATCTAAAACTTCCCGGAAATATATCTTAAAAGAATTCTAAATATCTGCAGAATAGTTTTTTTGGATGCTATATATATAGCAGGTCCGGACTGGGTATACTGGGGCAGTTGCCGGTGTCTATGCCGGGCCGCGCGCTATGTGAGCATAAAAGTGCGGCTGCTCAAATCCATCTCCCGGCCGCTGGCCACCCCACGATCGCCAGTGGGACCCTGCTATATAACCTAAAAAGAATTTATAGTACAAATACAGTATCTATTGTTAACCCCTTCATGACAAAGTATGGGCTCACAATTCATTGTTTTTAATGGGTTTAAAGACAACCCATGGTCCTTAAGAGGTTAAATTACGTTTAATGCCGTTGTCCCTAAGCCTCGCCCTTGCCTTTTATTATTATTATTAATATTATTATTATTATTATTCTATCATTTGTATAAAAAGTAAAAAGCTGTCAGCGTCTCGCATAACCCTTCGAATGCTTTAGTACGGCTTACACGTAACAACCATTTCCCACGCATTAATAGCATACCAATTATTATCACACGTCTTATTCCTACAGACCCCCGGTAGGCCGCAACCAGGAGGAACAAAAACCCATTGAGTGTTAATTACGAGAGGCTGATAGCCGCATTCACGAGTGAACTGATAAGCGCCGCTCGCCTCTGCCTCTTTTTTTCCTGTGAATATCGTGAATTTTAGTAAAGCGCGTTTCGCAGCCGCTTTCCGTCCCGCGTGTTACATTTCCGTGTGCCGCGAGTTTCCTTCTCGTCCAACGTTCTTTTGTCTCTGTGTTATAAGGAAGGGGGGGGAAAGTATAAAACATTTCTTTTATATCCAATAAAAACTTTTGACGCAATCATCTGAATTTCTTCGTGCAAGAGGCCGTTGGTATTAATTGATGTGCATTCAACAAATAGATCTTTAAAATATTAAGCGAGGCCGCAATCTGCCGGAATATTAAAAAGCAGAATAGATATACCGTATATATATATGTAAGGATAAGAAAAATGGCCGCCGTGTGTCGGGAAGCGATTGCCGCCTTGGGCTGGCTCGTAATATTATTGTATCACGGATGGAGTCGGCCGGGCTCATCACCGTGGGTATGACCGGCACCCGTTAATAAGACATTGCGGCACGGAATCCTAAAGCTCATCATTTATAGCTTGTAAAGCATATGAAAACAGATTGAAATCCGAGGCCTTGCAGGAAGCCGCATCGCTTTCATATCGCGCTGATCTGGAGGGCTTTTCATTTCCTGCTAGATCATCGCAGAAGGACAGAAGCTCCAGTATTTACAGACCGCGCTCCATCAATATTAATCCTGTCGCACCTTAAATTCTTTTCTTTAATGTGGAAAACTCATCGCTGCCTCTAAAATCACGTGTGATGCCCCGTGAGGGAAATCATCTGTAGGGGTACTATGTGAAAGGAAACTTACCCCAGCCGGGGGTTACATCTGAGACTTGCTGGGGAAAAAAACCCATTTATATTTATTAACTGATCTGCCAGGTTATATTTATCCATAAGAATGCGATATAAGAAAAAGGTGCTCCTTGTAGCCTCATTTAATTCTTACATAGAATGTGTGTGTGTTACTGTATGGTGTTAGCGTGTGTTACTGTATGGTGTTAGCGTGTGTTACTGTATGGTGTTAGTGTGTGTTACTGTATGGTGTGTTTGTTAGTATAAGATGTTAGCGTGTGTGTTACTGTATGGTGTTAGTGTTTGTTAGTATAAGATGTTAGCGTGTGTGTGTGTTACTGTATGGTGTTAGTGTTTGTTAGTATAAGATGTTAGCGTGTGTTACTGTATGGTGTTAGTGTTTGTTAGTATAAGATGTTAGCGTGTGTTACTGTATGGTGTTAGTGTTTGTTAGTGTAAGATGTTAGCGTGTGTTACTGTATGGTGTTAGTGTTTGTTAGTATAAGATGTTAGCGTGTGTTACTGTATGGTGTTAGTGTTTGTTAGTATAAGATGTTAGCGTGTGTTACTGTATGGTGTTAGTGTTTGTTAGTATAAGATGTTAGCGTGTGTTACTGTATGGTGTGTTTGTTAGTATAAGATGTTAGTGTGTGTTACTGTATGGTGTGTTTGTTAGTATAAGATGTTAGCGTGTGTGTGTGTTACTGTATGGTGTGTTTGTTAGTATAAGATGTTAGCGTGTGTTACTGTATGGTGTTAGTGTTTGTTAGTATAAGATGTTAGCGTGTGTTACTGTATGGTGTTAGTGTTTGTTAGTATAAGATGTTAGCGTGTGTGTGTGTAACTGTATGGTGTGTTTGTTAGTATAAGATGTTAGCGTGTGTTACTGTATGGTGTGTTTGTTAGTATAAGATGTTAGCGTGTGTTACTGTATGGTGTTAGTGTTTGTTAGTATAAGATGTTAGCGTGTGTTACTGTATGGTGTGTTTGTTAGTATAAGATGTTAGTGTGTGTTACTGTATGGTGTTAGTGTTTGTTAGTATAAGATGTTAGCGTGTGTTACTGTATGGTGTGTTTGTTAGTATAAGATGTTAGCGTGTGTTACTGTATGGTGTTAGTGTTTGTTAGTATAAGATGTTAGCGTGTGTTACTGTATGGTGTGTTTGTTAGTATAAGATGTTAGCGTGTGTTACTGTATGGTGTTAGTGTTTGTTAGTATAAGATGTTAGCGTGTGTTACTGTATGGTGTGTTTGTTAGTATAAGATGTTAGTGTGTGTGTGTTACTGTATGGTGTGTTTGTTAGTATAAGATGTTAGTGTGTGTGTGTTACTGTATGGTGTGTTTGTTAGTATAAGATGTTAGCATGTGTGTTACTGTATGGTGTTAGTGTTTGAATGAACTGATTTCAATTCTTTTTTTTGATACACAAAATGTAATTGAATGTCTTATAGGTATCATTTGACATATTTGAGCGGCACAAAAAAAACTTTTTGCAAATACAAAACTCAGCGATAAAACCCGGGACACGTGTTAAGATAGTTCTATCGTTTTTTGGCCAGTATCTGAATAAAGTGATTTTATGGAATGGTCCAAATTGATTGTTGCGTTACGGTTTTAACTGAGCAGAAAAGCTCTGGATAAAACAAATGACAACGCGTTGGGATTCGGAAAGGTCCGCCATTAACCATTTGAGCAAAATCCTTTCACCTGGTAACAGCTTGAAGTCATTTTATCGCTCAATCTCTCTGCCAATACCCTTGAGAGAAGCGATGATGTGCTAAAGACGTTTTAAAGATGTGAGTCAATGATTCCAAACGACAAGTACTGACCCCGGGAGGGCGTTCAAGAATGTAAGGGTTAATGTAATTATACCAAACGTCTATCTTCTGTCTCTCCCCAATTCCCCTCCACCCCCGGCAATGCCAAAGATTGCCGGCCTCATCTGAACATCTTGGTGAAGTATAGATTTTGCGAGCTGATTAAGCCGTAGCAGAATGCACGCTTCGTAAGTGGCTCATTCCGAGTACCCTCACACCTACCTTCCAAAGTCAGCGGCCACGCGGATCAATAAGGCAAGCAGAGCAATGCGGTCTGCCGGGGACGAGTGGGTGTTATGCGTTTGATTATCCGGCAGCAAATACACATTTGTTTTCCCGGCGGTAAAACCATTATGTATAATTGCAGACGGTATCGTCAGATCTATCAAATGCATTTAAGCTCATCAAAGGTTCGGTGGTGCCTACAAACAAAATGGTACGGGGACTCAATTAGAGAAGACAACGTGGTCCTCTTCTGCTTTATCCATGAAGAACAAGAAGTTCCTGACCAAACCCTTTGATTTTGTTATCGGCGGGGTAAACACCGCTTGGTCTATTAAGGATTGTAGTGAATTCCGAGACAAGATAACGTTTAGATAACTAATTCACTGAATTTAAGAGGTTGCTCAAGCAAAGTTGAGAATACGGTTCCTCAATCATCTTAAGTACGGAATTAGCGGCTAAGACGCCCGACCACAAGATCTTACGTCGGTGAACCCAATGGGGAAAAACCACACAAAAATAATCACGAGCCAAAGAGTCCAGAGCAGGTGAAAGGGCGGCTGGTGTCCTGCCATCAGCGAGCTTCTGAGCTGAGCTTCACTCAATAGTTCTCAATGATGTCGATCCATGATGTCATGCAAATGGCTCATTTGCCTATATTCATTCCATGGATGGTCACCATCATTTAGGAGAAGAGGTCTAAGAATTGAGGTATCGTCCTATTTTTAAGGGAAATCTCTTCAAAACCAACGTCACGGACATAATTCCTGGCAAGACTTCCACTCAACCCAGATCGGACCTTTTCATCGCAATATTAGTTAAACGACTCAAAATGCACACCCGGGAAACGTCAATCCGAAAATATTAGTTTGTCAAATAGTTTGGAAGGTGGCAACAAAGTATATATTAAACGCTATCGATACACGGAGATCGCTGTATATGCCGCGGTCGCTTTAAGACCTTCTCGGCATGTAGTCTGCTAGGCAATCGCTTTGAGACGCCTGACTTGCGGGAACAATATTGCCACCCGACCAAGCGTGTTTAAATGGCAGTGACAGGTGTGCTTCAAACAGCATGAACGTCTCGCAGATCTACCCATCGCTAGCGTGGCCGTCATGTCAAAATGGATTTGTCGCTGCTTGTGATTGGTTACCAGACCTTGAATTAGATCCATAAGAAGAGACACGGAAGCTCGGGATATATCGGCGGATCGATACGTACGGAGCGGTTAGATCACGGGCTAAGCAAGGACAGAGCATTTCATCAGGGGCAACCGATGCCTATTACCACACACAAACAGCAGGTCCCGCGTACTTCCATTGTACATTTGCCTGCCGAGGCGTGACTTCATTAAGCCGCATTGTAACCGACAGTAATTCATCCCGAACGTCTGGAGAACAGCTGCAACATTTTAATTGAAAATTCTTAACGCTGAGAAACATCAGGCTTTTCTTCTTTCTAGGCGATGCTTTGTTTTACACTGTGTTCCTGGAGATCCTGCGCCCCGGTATTTGATCTGGTTGCCCCCTGAATGATCGTCGTTTTTGTGCTACACAGAGTGCCGGGGAATATATAATTAATGGTAATAAAAGGTTGGGAAATAGGCTTCCTTCGAAATGTGAACACTTCAACGAGAGAAAATCCAGGGGATGTCTTACTATCGTTAATGTACGTACTTGAAAATCTTTGCCTTTGTTTATCGATGACATCATAACGGGGTACATGAGGCGTAAATCCATTGAGTGAAACATTTCCAATATAGCCCCCAATTACAGTCATCCAGAGAAGAGGAAAACATACAAATTTCCACCAAAAAGGGGGAGAATTCCTCTATGAACAGTTAAATTAACACAGACCTCCCATAAAACCGATTCCCTGTGCGTAGTGGATTCCAGATCTTTACAGCCCTCTTTTAAGCTCTTACCCGCTTGTTCCATAGGTGAAGATTTCCCCATTCCCCAGATCTATGTAGCGTTTACCGCTACTATAACCTCTCACCCTCCAAGTATCAGCCGAGTCAAACACACAGGAGACAGGGGTACTTAAATTGTTTGTATTTTGACAAAAAGTTGTAAAATTGCCCCAATGGCTTAACAGCAATATAAAGGAAAGATTATGTACAGAAAGTGAATCAACTTGGACACGCTAGCGACACGTGTTAGCTGTGGGTTGTACACACCGGCGGTGCATATAGTCCGTACCTTCTTGTCCCATTCCATGCTCGGGGGACAGGTCAATATTTCACATATTCGTTCCGCGCCGCGCCGGGCTAATCGCGCCGACCAAACAGTACGTCGAGCGTGATCGCCGGCTACAGCTATGTAGGGATTAGACTCTGGCAATTAAGAGGTTAAAAGAGCGAGCCACTTAAAAGTTGCAATTGAGACGAACGCAACAAGTGGGATTTCCAGATGTGAAGCCCCTGCTTGTTATACGTCACCAATTAATTTCACCAAAAATACATTTCGTAAAGGCATCTTACGCATTTCTGGCAGGGAAAAAAAGTTATTCACAATTTCTAAAAAAATATATTAAAAAAAAAAAAAATGAATTCAATAAAATAACATGAAAATAATTTAAAAAAATTAAAAAAATACAAGAAAAAAAAAAAAAACAAACCGCTGGCTTTTTGGTGTAAATCCATAATTTGATTCAGCTGCTGGTCTTATACCTGGTTTATTTCTAGCACCTGTCCTTGTAGTACCGATAAGACAAATACGGCATGTTTCAAAACTGATCTAAAATGTGTTAAAAAGGGTAAAAAAAAACAAAACAAAACAGCAATTTTTTTCTGATGATCTAAATGTTTGATCATTTATAACTGGGTTATGACGACAATATAATTAATAAAAATCCTAAAAATCTAAATCCTAGGATATGGGCAAATTCTGTCCTTCTTGCTAAGGACTACAATTCCCATGATGCTCCCCCTCGGCTATCATCTAAAAAGGCACACGATATAGCAGAGGAGGTAGTCAGAGCTGGAAAAGCCTCCGACCTCCGAGTCCAGGCCGTGCTTCCGACCGGTAAGATGGCGGCATTTTAACCTCTTTGTTGCCAGAGAAAATCCTTCTTCTGAGGAAGGTGTTGAAGGCAGCTGTGTGTTTACAATTTTTTTTTTTTTTTTACATACAAAAACATTTTATATATCCTTGTGAAAGAACATTTAAAAAAATCAAGTCGGAAAATCTATACAGAGAAATTGGAAATTGCTGTAAAAGCCATAAACGTGGGTAGAACCGAACACAGGTAGGATTATCAAAATACAGTATCATACAAATTCGTTCTAGGAATTTTTTGAAGGCTAGGGGGGGTAAGAATCATAGATAAAATAAGGGGTACTTGGTGAGGGGGGGTGCCTTGTTACCCGACTGCAAGGGCACAGTGCTTTGGGGGGCTCAATAAGGCTTTATTTAGGTTCTATGCTCCCCCCTTTGCGTCCAAGGCGCATGTTCCTCCACCCCCAAAAACTACAAGTATTTATCTCGGTGCCATTTCAGTTTTTGGTTTTAAAAAATATAGAAAAAAAGAAAAAAAAGTTAATTGCACTTAAAAGTAGTGAAAAGAAGTGAATACAGTCCTTTCGCTTACATACTGTGCTTTCACGCATGGACTGAGAGTCGCAACATTAGGAGGCAGTTGTCGGGGACAGGGGTAGAAATAAGGGGGGGGGAAACAACCTGCCACGATCGACAGCCATATTTCAAGGAAAGTGCGGAATGGAATGCCGGGAGTTATTTAGATTCTTTATAGAATGTTTACTGGAATGTTTTGGGGTAGGAATATAATAAAAAAAATCAATTTTCTGTACGGTATATCTACTTCCCAGAGATGGACAGGCGTCCTAGCATGCAGACTATTGGTTTTTTTTGTGGGGGGGTGAGAAGTCATTTTTTTTAATTAAAATATATATATAGATGTGCACAAGAGAGGCAGATTCCTGCATGAGGGCCGAACACCTTTCCTCCTGGCCAGGTGTCTTCAAGACTCAATCTAAGGCTACTGGGAAGGTGGCCACTGGCATAGAAGCGGTGTTGTTTTAAAGGCATTAGGCTGCACTTATAATACTGTTTAGATGCGGAACCGTCTGCGCGGGTTCAGCATCCTCAGAAGACGCCGTGAACACACGGAATTATACAGCACTCTACAATGAATGGTTTGAAGACCTGTAGACCGTTAAAGTCTGTGTCGGAGAGAAGAACTGCAGTCTCTATGAAAATGTATAAAGGGAAGAGTGATCTTAAATAGAGATGTGCGTGTTTGGCCGTTACGTTACCTAGTGGCTTAGATTCCTTGTATCTCGGCACTAGATGTGCTCAGGCCCCACCGATCCAAGCTCGGGATGCTTAATAACTACGTTGAGCATTAAACAGCTTTAAAAAGCACCCACAATGGCTTTGTCTACCCCTGTCTCAAGGAGTCGGGAAGTGTGGACACCCCTATTTCCGACTTACGCCCCTCTGTCCTCCATTCTGAGCCCCATACATGAATTCAAAACCTTGGACGTTAGATGCTACCTCTGGACCACGTCACTGATCTCCTTGACCGAGGACAGAAGCTTGCTAAAGTCCTGAGCAGTGGCCGGCCCTCCAACTGTGGAGGCGGCCGTGGGGCAGATTTGTAGGTCCCTCAGACTATTCTCTAGCTTGCTGATAGCCTCTCGGAAAGCAAATTTGTTCCTCATTTGTTGAATGGAGTCTACGTAGCTGGTGCAGAAAGCATGGAGATTCTTTGCCGCCTCCAGCACAGTACTGTGGCTGGCCATCTGCTCGGAGTTGCGGCTGATGGCCGCCCGGAGGCATTCTGTACTGTCTAGTACAGTCTCTTTTGTGACTGTACCGCTGAGCAGCTTCTCGGGCGGCTGGCGAGTCTTGCGTAAAGAAACCCTTGTGGAGATAAGAGGAACGAAGGCCGTACTGGAAGATGAAGTCGTTTGTTGCGGCTGATCTCCACCCCCTCCGACGGATGACAGCACTCCAGACGTCTTCCCTATCGGCTGGGGCTTGGCGCTGGATAGAAGGATGGTCTTCTTCGCGCTGTCTCCCGCAGTCGGGCTTGTTCGCAGTTGATCATCGCCCTGACTTGATGTTTTGGGCTTCGGCTCACTCGGGCTGGTGTCATGGTTATGGCTTTGGGTGGGCAGCTTTGATTTTCCCGCAGTCAACGTGGTGGTAGATGCCGTTGAGCCGCTAGAGGTAAGCGGTAGAGGTGGAGTTGGTTTGACCTTCAGTATTTTCATTTTGTCTTTTGTGGTCGTTTCCGATGACGGTTTGAGTCTCCTGAGACGAAGGTCTGCTTCTGCCTTACCGGCACATGAGGTCTGCTTGGTAGAAAGTCCGGGGTCTGATGTAACAGACCCCAGTTTTACAGTCGCCGTGTCCTCCTTTTGCAGAGCAGGCGCAGAGGCAGGGCCAGCTGGTTTTCTACGTGGAAGTTTGGGTGTTACGCTGGGTGGACTGGACCCAGGGCTGGGATCTGTCTCCTTAAACACATCGTCAGTTGACTCCTCGTTCTTTTTGGGTAGGCGAGGTGGAGGTGTGACAGCCCCCCGGGAAGACAAAGAGGTAAAGTCTGTTTTGCTTTCGTTGCATCGTTTCCGAGGCAGCGCTGGCTTTTCTGCCTTAGACGTGTCCAGAGTACACCGTGAAGACGGCATTTCCCTGGGTAGCGTTACAGATCTCCACTCCGTGTCCTTCGACCCATGAGGCATGCACGAAGCAGAACAGGACCTCAGAAAACGTTTGCTTGTGTTGCTTGTTCCTTCCTCTTCGCCGGGTGGTGCCTGCTTCCCTGCCACCGTGCTAGATTTCTTCCAGTGAGGAGACAAGAAACCAGCACTTCCTTGCATCGATCCGTTGGTGATCGCCGCTCCGTTGCTTGGGAATTTAAACGATTCAAGTATATCTCCTCCGTTGCTGGCTTCTCGACCCTCACCATCCATGCCCCTTCTTTCAATTTCACGGAAGGAGCTGCTGCGTTTGGGTGGGGTGGGAGCCGTCTTCTTCTTCCTCTTGATCAGTGTGCTGAAAAGGTTGGCCTTCTTGTGGTTGGGCAGCAGGCGCTCCTCCTCTGGAAGGACGCTCTCGCCTGTGACCCTCTCCTTGCGGGCTATCAGCGGGGACACGGCTGGCTCGGGTTCCAGGATTTCTGCGAAAGACAGTTGGGGAGGGGAAATGTTCAGAAACGTCGGAAAAGGCCACCTGCCTTCATCACTAGGACATTTAAGGAAGATGGACAACCATGATATGGAACGTCGGAGAAGGTTACCAGATCTAGAACACTAATGGCAAACCAGGAACGATTCAACAAGCCACAAGCAATCACAATACGTACCAGACTCCGCGGCCCCTCTGCAGTGCGTTGCATCAGCGTTTTCTTCCTTGCTCTCCGTCGCTCTCCTCGACGCCCTTGTCTTTGTTGGCAGTTCCGGGGCTTGAAGCGGGCTGCTCACAATCACTGGGAGACCTCTCTTTCCAAGCTCTTTTTCTACCTCTGTATTGGAGAGGCAAACGTTCACATTACAAATTAATATAGCCACAGAGCGGCGGGGGGTCTCAAATCGAGTCAATTAATTTAAATACCACATTAAAGCCGCTCCAGCTGGAAACCCAACGAGGGAACTAGTAAGAACTCTACGGATACAAGACAAGTTCCAGAACTCCCTTCATATCTACTCGTCGTGTGACTATGTATTTGTTTAAATGTGTTTTTGTTTCCAGCAGTCAAGTATTCTCACAAACACAACACAAAATAATGCAAAAAAAGGTGGAAAAAAGACTGTGGAACGGACGTACAATTTACGAGAATCTATTATATTAAACTTGTCTGAAGAGTGATGATGTCAGAATGAGATGCCCGTGGACTCCAGCAGGGTCCAACGCTTATCAAAAACTAGGCATGGCTAATTCATTGGACAGACTTGAGTAAAGTGATCGGTGATCAAAGTCTTCTATAATCGTATTTCCTTAGAAGTCTTTGAACTATTGTGAACGTCAAGTCTACGGAACAAGCCTTCTTCTTATTTTCCGTAAGCTAGCCCCACTCTGCAGAGATATCATCAACGTATCTTTCGTATGCATGGCTGTCTCCTCAATTAGAGCAAAACGGGGCAGTCGCTTGCACGCACACCTGGCTCTTTTTGACAAATGGGGCTAGATGAGCGCTTTTTAGCATTTTCTCAAGGTTACCGGGACGCTCGGTCCCTGTTGCTGAGTGATGTACCCCTGGGGAGGGGGGGGGCGAAACGGCCAAACATGGCTACCGTATAAATCCTCCATATTTATTTCTACCTCTTCCGCTAGCCAAACGCTTACCTTGCTTGTTAAGCACGAGGCAAACATCACAAGCACTTTTTATTTTGGTTCAGCGTAAGTTCTTTAATTTCTCTTATCTCGTAAACTTTCCTGGTAACATTTATCCGCTATCGCTTCCGTGACGCAATGAATCATCTCATTATCAACAGGTTTCCTCTCCCCCTCGAGGCGCAGAGAAGAACTCCGCGGAAATATGTTTCTCGTCCGAGCTCTGCCTTCTCTGAAGCATCCCTCATTTTTATTCCTGTTCTTATTAAGATGACAGCATGCGTTACCAGCCTCTCATCTAATTGTCTCCACTCCATAAACGTCCTTCTGGAGATACGGTCTGCAGACGTGGACGTCGTACTTTGTAGGCTCCGTTGCCGTCCTACCCGGCGCTATCAATTCTGCTCTCTTTCGGCTTATAAAGCCTCTACCTCTGTGGCCTAGTAGACGGATGCTCCCCCCCCCCACTGCTTTGTTACATTATTTGCCTCCCAATAAATCTCTCTAAATAATAGCTCCTTTTCCTCGGTTGTAGTCTTCAACGCAGCGTCATTAATCGTCGATTTTCCCCGGAGATCCGTACGCACGGAATGCATTATTTATCCGAAATAAATTGTAAACTTCACTGTCTTCTTCATTGCTCTGATTTTTCTAAACCATTAAATGAGCCGTAAAAGCTAAATATAATGTCTGTTAAGCGGGACGCTTTATATTTAGGAACGCTGAGTCAGCCGTTTCTTTTTTTTCTTTTATAATAAGCCTTTCTAGACAATTTTCGCTTGTATTAGCTCTGATATAGGAAGAGAATGCTTCGTACGTCAGCCGTCACGTAGGGTGGGCTTTATGCTCATTGCGTTTCCATAACGGTTT